>NT_176968.1:169430-176736 GCF_000188095.3 Bombus impatiens
GGGGGGGGGGGCGGAATTGGGGTAAGTCCTTCGTGATAAGACAAGCCTTAAGCGCGCACAGTGTTAACGCTCAAAAAGACCCTAGAGGACTCGCCAGAGAAATTCCAGCGAGTGAAATTAGCGCTGACGAGCGCACATCTGAGGGCAGATGTGATTGTCAGATATGACCGAGTATTATTAGTATTGTGGAAAGAAGGGTTTGTGGTGGCACTCGATAGTTAAATACCACCACTCGACACTTAACAACAACTAGTGTCTGACGATGGTAACGCGGTGGTTAACGCCTTAGGTTGCGAACGTTCGGGACCCGAGTTTTGAATCTTCGGCGACCGGAGTCCGATTTTGCTTCCACGATACAAAAATAGAAGAGAAGCGGCCGTACCCAGCAGCGACATCTTCTACAAGCGCTAAAGCGCAACCTAAATTTTCACGATATTACATTATGTTACAGAAATAAAGCAGCACGCGTGTCTGTTAAATTAAAGTAACATGTGTTTTAAAGATAAAAAAGCTGTATTATCTTAATTTGTCCCTGAAGGTAAGCGGATATAGTACACTGCAAGAAATCACGGTAATTTTTATCTTGCGTAAGTGGTTTTCGAATATAACTGCAAGAGAGTTGAATCGTAAATTCTATGCGACGTTTATGTCACGTAATAAACCTGCATACTTAGTGGCAATGAAATCACGACTGATAATGTTACATTTCATGGTCCATAACGAGATGTAACTGTTTTATTCTTAATATCCCCCTTTTATATTTCCATCCTTACTCAATGTCGAGTATATTTAATACTTGACTGAATTTACGACGTCTTTAACGTGGTCTATATACCTTGCTACACTTCATCTTTATTAATTATATCTCCTTGAGAAACTTCAAATCTTTCTTGTTCATTTCATAAGTAGAACTTTGAATCTTTTCTAAAATTGCATACATAGATCTTATATGTTGCATCGTTTAAGTTGCAAAATTTTCTTTTAAAATCATAGTTAGCATTGAAATCTAAAACTTTACATTATTGTACCGTATTATAATACGTTACTATATATAGTTCGATGGTTTTTACCGTCTTACCTTTCTCGTATTCACTGAAGGTTTTCGTGGGCGAATCCTCCGTCTGTTCTGTCCCCGTCAACGTGTACTCGTCACGCTCGTCCACAGTTTCCTGGCAATCGATACCATCCGTGGTGCACACACTCTCACCACGGAATAGACCAATTACTGACTGGACCTTTGGTTGCTCGATTCCACCTTTAATTAGAAGCAAGTGTTACTAACGAGGTTAATGAAGATTCATCGAGTGTTTCGGTTCGACCACCTCTAATATCCCCCCCCCTCTCTCTCTCTCTCTCTCTTAAAATATCTCTGTTAAGAGAAAGTGCACAGAGATGATCGTTTTTCTGGATTATGCGCATAATAAAGACCACAGGCGAGAAAGCTATGATAAGTTCATTTTGATTTTTTAAGTTTCATCTACTTACACGCTTTATTCCAAAATCTAATAAGAAGATGCAGCTTTTAATGGAACGAAGAACGTAACTCGTATCGTAGTCCTCGTATTATCGTCTTTATTCTGTTTCTCTTCTTTCATTCATTGGACGAGGACACGAACATAATTTAAAAATCATTACAACGTATCTATTATACGAAACGAGGAAAATTGCATTTGTTTGAATAAAGTTTGAATATATGGCTCAGGATATTAGCCCATTTCTCATCGAATACACGTTAAGCGAATAAAAATCTATGGTCCACCGCATTTAATGAATTACAGCCGTTATTAACCATTTGTGCTCGTTGCTGCAAGGGAACTTGATAACCGAACATCAACACCATCCGGTTAAATAAAGATTAATAACGTCAGGACATTTAAAAATGGTTTGCATTCGATCGAAAAAAAAACAGTTATCGTAAATTTTGAGAACCCAATGTTCCGACGTGCACTACCACCAATCACAAGTACCCGGACCATTATTTCCTTCACGAGACGCAATTTCACGTTTCATATGACAAAATTTTCAATATAACAAAATTCGATATAACAAATCGGTGTCAAAGATTTGCATTTGCATTTTTGATCGTATTCCTTGTACCAAACGTATATTCAATCGTGAAACCGAATGAGAAGAACGTTCTAAACAATTTCTAGCTATAGCGCGTGTAATTCGACAAATATATTTGCAAGCTCCATCAATTCTTAAATTTTCACATCGACACAGCAAGCCGATAGCAACGAACATCGATGTTTCAGCTGGCCAAAGTAACCGAAACACCCTGTACATCGTAGGAAAATGTGAAACACAGAGAAGTGCTCGTGGAAGAACTTGGCAACACAAAAGTGTTCTGGATCGATAGTTCGAGGCTGAGAATATGCACGAAAGATTCGATAAGATCGATCATGTGTGATGCACAATCAATCGTGTATTATGGTGACAAGGTGCTTTGTGTATGCAAGTGTGTGGTGTACGTGTGAGTGTATTTAAAGAGTTCGAAGGGGGATTGGGTAACCCAAAGATCGAAAGAAAAAACGCATTCGCTTTGCAGATCGAGAGAAAATAAAAGAACGACACAGAAATTTTGAGACCACTTGAAGATAACATTTACATGTTGTTCGGCCGGAAGTCCGAGGCTAGTATCCTCCGAGCTCGTTAAGCTGGCCCGCTCTCGCAAATACGGCTCTCCTGTAAAGCAGCGTTTTTTTCAACATTTTACGTACCTTTTTATCTATTAGCCGAATCGACAGTCAAAAATATTTTCTTTTCATACATCAACCTACAATTAAATATTTTAGATGTATAGATACAGATTTTAGAATATAATTGGATATTGGAAAAATTGTTCATTCGGTCCGAGATTATTATTGGTTGATTTTAGTAAATGAGATTTTTAATATTAGCTACAATAGATGAACCGTTGTTTAGCTGGTTTATTAACGCTAAAACTACCACGTCAGTGAAAATGTCTGGTTTGACAACATTATTTTTAAATTCCTACTTCGTGTTATATCTTTTCTCCGCAATGATGTAATGACTTTTACAGGGATAGCTAAAGGAATAATATAATAAACTTTAATTTTGTTTTATTCATTTAGAATGAAAGTAATTTTGTATGATGGCTACTTATACCAGTATCGAATACCAGTACCAGTACCAATATCCAATCAACCTTGGATGGAAAAATGGACGTGTTAGGGAATACCTGAAACAACGCGTAAAAGTTTCAAAATATATCATGAATAATTTGATGGAAATACATAGAGTAGATTTGTCTCTCTAACGTGAGAGGGGTTACCCGAGCCCCATAGAAAAGTAGCTGTATGTTAAGGTTTCTAGTAGGTGTCGGAGAGTATAATTTGGGTATTATTTTTAAAGACTGTTAAAAAAGGATGATTCGATAATTCTTTCGTCGCGACTAACTCTATTTGATTCTCTAAATAGTTAATACATTTAATAAACGTTCAATAATCCGATACGAGTAAATTTTTGAGCAATTTTTGAACATCTTTTATTTCGTTCGTTTTATGAATCACCTTCCTTTAACACTTTGTTGATTTAGTGAAAAAAAACAGAGTGCATGATGTAACGAAACTACGACCGAGTATTATCAGAAATTTGTATGTAATACGCGTGGCGAAATGATGTATTCGTAGTATCGAGTGGATTATTTAATCGATCGTACCTAAGAATGTGGCTGATGGGGAACTGTAAGCCAGGTACTCCTTGTTTGAACACCAAGCGGGGAATTCATTCTGTTTAATCGGGTGCCCGGAATCGTAATCGTCTTCTCGCTTCCATGGCAACATGGTCTCCGTGGCTGTTGGTGTCGTTACCCTGTAGGTTTCTACAATTCGAGAAATAACAGTATTATTGTTACTTCCATATTACTAATACAAATCACGGGAAAAACTTGAGACTTTCAAACAACCCTGTCAGGTATAACGAAGATTCTAAGAGAGAAATGATTAGCCTTTTTATTATCAAAGGATTTAGCAAGAATGTTAGGTAGATGATACATTTACACTGTACATGTGAATGTGCGTGTAAGTGTCAGAGAGTGTCCAGGTCTCAGTCGAGACAAAAGACTATTGGAGGCTCTTAGAAGGATCTAGAAGCGTCGGTTGACAACAAGCGTGCGTGCAAGAAGGTAATCGAGGTCTTCAGAGTGTGATATACAGGGTGGTTGGTAACTGGTGGTACAAGCGGCAAAGGGGTGATTCTACGCGAAAAAAGAAGTCGAAAATATGGAATAAAAATGTTTCGTTCGAGACTTTGTTCTCGAGAAAATCGACTTTGAATTTTCGTTCGGTACGCACGCACTTTATCGCGTCTCGTTACAACGGATCTCACTGTAGATCGTTGTCTCGATTGACGTTACTGTTTAAATTTAAAAAATTTTTAAAGTTTTAAATTTCTAAATTTTAAATTTAAATTTAAAATTTAAAATTTTTAAATTTTTAAATTTTAAATTTTCAAATTTTTAAATTTTTAAATTTTTAAATTTTTAAATTTTCAAATTTTTAAATTTTTAAATTTTTATTCTATTCGGTACGCGTGCGGTACGTTATAACGGATCTCACTGTAGATTTCCACTTGTACCACCACCAGTTACCAACCACCCTGTATATGTATAGCTGTTGTGTGTGAAATAAAGTAAACTATTTGTATTTCCGAATCCTCTCTATACTTTAAGAAAAAATTCCAAAATCCTTTAACACGTTGACTGCCACGCGTGTTTTCAAAGAAATCTCCGTCAGGCCACGAGCACAGCAGTACCAAGCGTTCTCTGCTAGATGCTCCCTGATGTCGATATTTTAGTAATGCGAATCGCTCAAGCGGTGGTCTCGAGAACGATCTTTCGTTCCATTCGTTCGCAACATTAAAACCACTGGCTGTTGTTGAATATAACGGAGGAAAGTGTGGTATAGATTATTCCGACCAAATGGTTTCTTGTGCCGCCACAATTAGAAAAGGAATCAAGTGATACGGAAAACTTGGCATTCCATTCTTTCTGGGAATTTCTGTTGTAAACGCTTTCGCGGTTTACAAAATTGCACCGAGGAAAAATATAAATATTAGAATATTTAGACAATTATTAGTTGCGAAATTATTAGGGTTGTCTGAAAATACAAAAAATCGCCGTTCGGAAAAATAATTCCGGAAGAAGCTTTAGACGCGCATGCAAACTGTGTTATGCGAATAAAATGGACAAAGGCACGAAAGAATTTGAAGAAAACAACTTATTGTTCAAATTGTCCCGACCAACCTCAGCTATGTATAGAATGCTTTAAAGTTTTACAATCTAAATAATTTTTTTAATAAACCATTTTCGTATTTTTGTTTTATAACAATTCAACTATTATTACGATTAGTTATTAATTAACAATTTATTATTATGGAATATCTTTTCAGATGCCTACGACGATCCTTCGCGAGTAGTCAAATAAGCGACACCCGAATATGGGTTACGCGGCCTGACCAGAAACTTTTCTGACACCCGTATTCGGGTGTCGTGGCAGTCAACGTGTTGAAGAAGGATAATTCTAAAGAGACAACGAAATATCGAATAAGATATTTTACGCTTCAAAGGTTGATATTCTACGAAATTAGAATTTCCTTTGATACTAAAAGATTCTCGAATTCGTAAGAGATGTTTCAAAATAGGAACGAAATGTTTCGTAGTTTAAAGAAACTTTACGAGATTTGGCAGAAATCTTGGCAGCCGAACCATCTTAATCTTTTGCGCTATCAGAGTATCCGACAATTCTTCTTACGCTGTCGAAAGGAATTTCGAAGACGGTTAAATCGTGCAAAGTACTCGACACTTGCACAAGGAATGGGATTTCCATTGAAAGACGAACGATCTCTGGCGATACCATCAACAACGAGCAAGAACTCACCGTCTCGTCCTAATTTCATATCGGGATCGTCGGTATTTATGGTGTCCATCGAGGTAGTGGTGGTGGCGCCGTGGTGGTTGTCCACGTTCACGTTCAACGAGTCTACGGAAATCGGTCGACGAGAAAATTATAACTACGAATCGGGACAGGAATTAGCTGCTACACCTTTTCTTCTGCTGTTTTATATTCAAAAGACAAGCTTCGGCAAGAAGTCTCGTTGAATTATCTTGCGCGGAACTAATTTGTCAAAAGAATCGGCTCGAGGATGAGAGGATAATTCGAGAACTTTGCGCGCCGTTTTCTATCGACGACGCGACGTAGCCAAAAGCTTCGCTGAAATGAACGAAAAAGGTAGAAAAAAAAGAAGGAGAGAAAGGCTGTTCTTACCGGAAGTACGAGCTGTGAAAGTAATCGCCGAGTCCCAGTCCTCTTTGCTCGAAGGCTTTGACGTGTCTCCGTTCTCCAATTCGTACAGGACGCCATTGATGTAATCTACGTTCAATGAAAATTCACGTATTCAAACGAGATCCTTTTTTTCCGGCGAAAAAACGCGTCGATATCTCTTTCGCCAATTTTACCTTGTGTGAACAACTTCGTCGAGCCATTTTGCTGGAACTCCGGAAAACTCACGTGATTCTGCTTACCGTCCTACGGTTCGGTTGAGAGAAGGAACGACATTTTAATTGCAAATCGAACAGGACATATAATGGAAACTCGTATAAACTCGAAGAACACGCGTCAACGCGAGAACATTCTTACTTTGAGCAATTTTTTACTGCGCTTGTGACGATGCTTGTGCTCTCCCATCATCCGACGTATGTTCATGTGCATTTTGTAATTGACTTGGGTCGAGAGATCGCGATCGTTCACCGCGTGTCGGCTGTAGCTTAGACGCCGATGCTGCAACAGTTTCGTTCCATGCTGTAGAGAAACGTTTTTGCTCATTCGCCTTCGTTCTTTTCGTTTGTACAGGATTTTTCTAACATATACATATATATCCACGAATACGTACATGCGACACAATTCGACTAATCGTCGTGGCAAAGAAGCATCAAGAAGATTCAATCGTTCAAGGCGGTTCGAAAGTCTCTTAGAGTATTTCTTGTTCTTCTTTCGACCGCCACGCGTGCGAGCAACTTAAACGACTTTTACGTATTGCAAATGAAATTAAGCGTTATCGGTGGAATCTTAGCTGTCGATGTCGATTTTCATTTCATCAAGAGAAAGAGAGAGAAAAAGAGATAGAGTACAAAATATAAATTAATACAGGGTGGTTGGTAGCTGGTGGTACAAGCGGAAAGGAGGTGATTCTGAAGAAAAAGGAGTCGAAAATGTAGAATAAAAATTTAAAAATTTAAAAATTTAAAATTTAAAAATTTAAAAATTTAAAAATTTAAAATTTAAAA
>NT_176968.1:177112-214404 GCF_000188095.3 Bombus impatiens
TAACGTCAATCGAGACAACGATCTACAGTGAGATCCGTTGTAACGAGACGCGATAAAGTGCGCGCGTACCGAGCGAAAATTCAAAGTCGATTTTCTCGAGAACAAAGCCTCGAACGAAACATTTTTATTCTATATTTTCGATTTCTTTTTTCGCGTAGAATCACCCCCTTTCCGCTTGTACCACCAGTTACCAATCACCCTGTATATGAAATTTTAATGTTCATCTCAAGTATTAATATTCCGTTTCACGAAAATTATAAACAACTATGAAATTTTTATTTCTAAACGCGAGAAGAACGAAATGAAATTCAGACTATCTAAATTCTGACGTGGCTAACGTTGAAAAATAACAATAGAAATTCCCAATACAATTTATTCTATTCATTTTGTCTTATGCTCGGCTTTCTCGAAAAGCTTCGCAATTGACGAAGACTAAGTCTTCCGGAATCTGAAACTTTCGAAGCTGCAATTTTCTCAAATTGCAGGATCTCGCCACTCGTACCACTTGTCTTTTAAGTCTCGCATAATACCATTACGTAATATAACTAAAGGATAAAATCGACAGCTGAAGTTCCAAGCAGCGATACGATTATCCTTCGAAGAAAAAAAATCAGTCCTCGTCAGCAAGGTTTTCAGAGACGTGCATACACGATATGTACCATATATATATATATATGGTATATATATATATATATATATATACACACACACACATAAAAATTTGAATACTCAGCAAAAAGTGTGTTTCTTACCCTCTTGTATGGCTTGCAAAGTTCTTCGGCCAATAGGTGGTGGATCCTGGCGTCCGTCAAGTCCTTCTTGGAAGGGTTGTACTCCAGTTCTTGGAGATCAATATTCCAGCCCGCTTCAAGCTGGCTGCAACTCGGACTGGAAGGAGAAAGAACGAGACTACATTTTTATGACGGGCTGCCACTTCAAGATCGATACTGTGTTTCGAGGAGGGTCCACCGTTCAATCGAGATACAATGCAGACTTATCTTCGGTTATGCTCCTTGGCCAGGGTGTATCCGTATACTCACCCCGTGGTGAGTCATGCAGGCAGTCATCGACACCCTACGGCGTTTTGTAACGCTGCAGCATATAACAGGACATTGGCACCGGATGGAAAGATACTTCGCGTCGTGTCCTTTCCATCTCACCGATGTGACGGGACTTTTACAATAATAGAAATTGCTTCTCCTGTTTCTTTTTCGTTAACAGTGTTGTCGACGATAAAAGTATGAAAGTGTATAAAGCTTCTACCGAAGAGATTAAAACGAAAGGTATAAGACAATGTACGTAATGCAAGGAAGAAAAGAAACTTTCATCTATGTTTTACAAGACATTCGAAGGTACTACATTGTAAAGGTACGAAGGTTGCACGACCGATTGATCATAATTTAAACGAAATAGTCGATAAGAAAGCGATATTTTTACGATCAACCAGAATGTACGTCTCTATATTTGATACTTTTCCGTTAATACGATGAATAGGATTTTTACGGTAATAGAAATTACTTGTTTAACCGGTTTCCAGGTTGACAAGTAAGAAAATCAAATCGTCGCGTGTCTTGATTCATAAAAAGATGTTAAAGGTAAAAAGGAATATTTTAACTCCATTGTCAATTTTTTGTGACACCGAACTAACGGAAACAAAGCGTTGGACTGCGAGGTGGATGGAGCTCAAAGAAATTTCGTTCGCAACGATTTCTTCTGTTTCACCGGGAAAACTTTCCTCGATAATTAATACATTTTCACCAGGGAGACAAAGGGATGGCGTACACATCTGTTACGATCAAAGAAGCATTCATCGTGCTCCTTATTGTGCAAGTAAACAGGTCAGGTACGAACGAAGATAACTCAGTGTGCCAACGATTGGGAAGAATGGAAAGAGAAACGAAGAGTGGAGGGAAGAAAAGAACGAAGCCCTACCTTCCATTGAACTGTCCTGTGTTGCTATAGTTGCGGAATATCGCGGACATGCTTTCAGTTCCGCTGATATTGCCGATGGTGGACGCGTTCCTTCTAATGTAATCCAAAGCGTCTTTCATCGCGAGTTTCGAGTACGTTTCCAATATTTTCGGTTCCGCGCCACAGTGATCCCTCACTAGGTACGGACGAACGAATTTATTATCGAACCGCTTGAATCTGTGAAACAAAAGAAAGAAACAAGATGACGAAACGAGGAACGAATATTTAAAGATGAAATGTCAGATTACGAGATCAAAGAATTAATAAATTAAAAAAAATCATTCTCAAAGTACGTCGTTAATATAGATATGTTGGAGTTTGATTTTTACGATATTTCTCAAAATAGGGTCGTTTCTCTTCTACTTGGAATTTAAAATGAATATGTCACAGTAATTGTGGAATCTCGATTATCGGAACGTCATTTTGAAATTATTCTAAATATTTAGGAAGTAAATATATAAGAAATTCTTTTCACGTTTCCGAAAAAGATTAGGAAACTTCTTGTCCATCGTGAAACCGTAGTAAATAATTTATGATGGTGAATGTACTCTGGTGATCAGGATCATCTGCATCCCGCATCACCATCTTCAACAACTCGTGAGTCATCCTACTAGGGGAGAGAAAAGTCAATAAACTTTGTTCGTGTTTTTCAACGTATGAGAAGAATCAGTGGCCGAAAGAACGCAAACGCCAGAGAAAATGTTATCTTCGATGTTAACGAACGTTAAACGCTAGTTTGTTGCATGATAAATGTCATTTTTCAACAACATCTTATATTACGGTTACTTTATGACGAAAAAAACATTCCACGGTTATTTTCATTCGTAACTCGTATGTTTGTAAAAGACTACGGTCTATCGTTTCATTCGACGACTTAACGATATTTTGAAAACAGTTTACAAAGATGTTCGACTTGACGAGCGTCGATTCGGTTAAATCGTTTCAAAACACGGAAAAAGAAGGCCAGATTTTACTTTGAAATTGAAATCAATCGAGCCGGTGCTTACTTTGAATTACGGCAATAAAAAGCGTAATTTCATGTTATTCTTTAGCCTGCAATGATATTCGTTATACAACGTAATATATTCAGAAATTATGCATACTTGTCTCGAACATGGTAATTGCCGTGCTTGCCCAAAATGTCCTCGACCCCAGCCATCACGTGGTCCATTATCTGTAAAACGGAGATGCCATTTTCCTTTACTC
This sequence comes from Bombus impatiens, assembly GCF_000188095.3. Taxonomy (NCBI): domain Eukaryota; kingdom Metazoa; phylum Arthropoda; class Insecta; order Hymenoptera; family Apidae; genus Bombus; species Bombus impatiens. The sequence goes on from NT_176968.1 coordinate 180,290, forward strand.
CGCCGGATTTATCACGCGCTTGTTATTTTCCCTTATCCAGCAAGATATTTCAACACCGGTTTACGAAAACATTCCCACATTTGTCCACATTTTCTGTTATACGAAACATTCTGAAAGTTCATCAACACCGTAACAACATCCAACTATCGTCGTTATATTGGCAAAATTTTAAACGATTCTGAAAATGTGTACATTTAGTTACAACACAATTGGTACGAGCGTGCATTTTCCACAGATAAGAAGAATTATTAAACGAGTAATTATCTACGATATTTCTTAGTTTCCGTATTCGGTTAAAGTCGAAAAGAACGACCTTGGACGGGGAAAAAAATCATTAATCACGATATTCGCCAAAGAACTTTTTCCTCGTACATCTTCCTGACATAGCGGACAAGATTTTTTTTTTTTTTTGGAAGAATTTTACGATCAATTCTCATCGAGAATTATAAGTGAATTATTTCGTATGTTTGATTCTAGCTGAATCTAATGTTTAAATCTAGAGGATAATGTCTTTTTAGCCCACGGATCTGATCCGTCGTGTCAAGTAATTGAGTAACCGATGAGTTTTGGTGGTTGTTAACTCTTGCGTTATATCTGTTACTGAATTTGGATATATCTCAAGGTCGCGATGTATCGTTTCGTTGGTAACATACCAAGGTGCATCTATTAAGGATCTTCAAGTTTTCGATTGAAATTTCTCTATTGGAATTACTCGCTGTTCCCCATAGTTGGATCCCATAGGTCCAAACAGGTTTTAATATTGCCTTATATAGCATTATTTTACTCTGCACGCTCAAGTTGGAACGTCTGCCAGTGAGCCAGTAGAATTTTTTAAATTTTGATTCAAGTTGTTTGGATTTATCTACGATGTGTCGTTTCCATGTCATTCCTCTGTCCACTATCGTGTCCAGATATCTGACTGAACTTTCGTTTGGAATAGGAATATCATTTATGGTCACCTGTGTACAGGATTCGCGGCGGTAGCGGACAAGATGAACGAAAAATCCTGTATACTATCGGACTAGCTTCAAATTTTGCCAATACGTACGATCATTACAGCGCCAATGAAATTTCAAAATACTTCGCATTAACGCGCACGGTATACGCGTAAAAATTTATTACGAATACTACGCGTGGCAAAGGTAAAACGAAGCGTAGGAAATTGCTCTTTTCCTGCAGCAGCGTTCGTTTACGAAAATATGGCTACCGGTGAAAATCAGTGCAGTCTTCTCGTACACATCGGCCAACGAACGATTATTGATTTTCCCGTGTATCGTGGCTCGCTGCTCTTTCTTAATATTTGCACGAACGATAAGGGCGTATAACCACGCGTCCTCTATAATTTATACAACGCGCCGCTCTTCGTTCGCCACTCTGTTTCCCCGACGCAACGTACTCTCTCGCTACTTTTTTATTAAGCCATCGATCGCAAAGCGTGGCACTTCGCTCGTTATGGCTGATCACCGGTCTCGGACGTTTCTTTTTTTCCAGGCAAATACAAATAGTAGAAGACAACGAACAACTTACCCGTTCGTGGATCCTCTCGTTCATGGTAGGTTTCTTCTTCTCTGCCCGTTTCACGTTCAGGATTTTTACGAGCGGCTTGATCGTGATTCCCTGGAAATAGAATTTCTCATAGTGGATCTTTCTCTAATAGACTCGTTGTAAAATTCACTCATTGACACAAAGAGCGATATTAAATTGTCGGTTGGCAAATGCAGATTAGATTAGGTCGAGCTAGAATTTAGACCGATACTGTTTGTCAGCGAGATATCGATTCGAAGGTTGAGCGATTGGTATACTTTACGTAGAATTATAAAATGATAAAGAGGAAGTTTGAAGGTAACATACCATTTTCATTACGTTATTGTAACGCGATGGATAGGTCGAAGATAGAGTAGATCGAAAAATGATATTTTAAGCGCCGAATATAAAATATTCAGGTGACTGGATACTACTGTAACTGATTGTAAGTGTATACGAGTATCAGGTAGACGATCTACACGTAGAAACAGAAAAAGAACATCAGAAAGAAGATTTAAATTTAGGGATATCGCGGAAGAATATTAGATTCAAATGTGCGGCTCTAAACGACGAAATTTAAATGCAGAAAGAGAACACTAATGTTAAATTGAAGATTCAAATGTAGAAATAGAAGAAGAACGGTGATTTTTGTATTGCGCCCAATTGTACCTATTTCTGTGATATCTTCTTGTGGTTGCAATTACAAATTTAAATCGCCAAATATTTTATCGCGCAATTATGCGTATTACTTTAGACACGTTTTCAGAGAATTTGAATACACCGCCAGATGCGATATTACACCGATGGCTGATTAACCCCTGACACTGCTATGTGACTCGACGTCAGTTTTTATCTCAGCAGCTCCTTTGTCGAGTCCCACTCGACATTCTTTCAGGCCCACCTTTCTTGCTAAACGCGCGAAAGAAAAGCAGGATTGCGTCCTGGAAATTGTTTCGAGAAATATCGTACACTTAAAAATTAGAAAATACAACGATGGCGTGAATAAAACTGGTATTTAAGCGAATTTCTTTCTTCCTTTGTTTATTTAAATTGTCTTAGTTTTTAGTTAAAGTAAATTTCGAATGAAACACTTAAGAGCGTTGGGAGCTGCTGGTAACGAAATGGAAATAAAATTCCGAGTGCAAAGGGTTAAAGGGTCGTCGTTTAACTGGCAGGGTGGAGTCGAAATAACCCTCGCCATATCTTTTTAGTATTCCCAATGTATTATAGTTATCCGCTCGCGACGCGTTATTTCTATTTAAAGGAAGATAAAATTAGGAATCATGATTTATTATAATATAACAAGCTTTTATATCTACGAATCTATTCACATAATTAGCAAGGAAATGAATAGTTGCGAGTCTAACTTTAAATTAATCGTTCAATCCGTCTATTTAATATTTAGATTCCAATATTTGCATATTATCGATATTTATACATCGTGCATGGTGGTATTCGTGCTTCCACAGTTAACAGTTGACGTTACTTTCCATTGATTTACAGTGGCGAACGAAAGGAAGTTTAACGAGTAAACGTCACTGAATTACAAAATGGAATAACGTTTAACGAAAGCAACGAATAAATATAATATATTTAGGGCGTTCCATGTAAAAATAATCACCTAAATATTATCATTATGTTACGACGATACAATCAAGATATCAAAGGAAAACACGCTGCAAAGATTATTATTACCCAAGGGTTGTTTCTTTCGGAAGCTTTCAAAGTCCCTGAAGACTTCTCGCACATATTTGAGTGCATCTCTTTTTCTTGCATATTCTACGTCGCGTTAAAATGCATGCAGAGACGTATAGTGACACGAATTATAGAGCAAATATTCCTGAAATAACATATGTACCTTTTACAAATGTCAATAAACTTTCTAATCGTAATCGATCACCATACTAATACTTTCTTGTAGCAAATTTACTTTTTTTTATAAATGAGTGAACTTTCTTTTATCCGCCATTGTCTATGGAATACTCTTCCGTCGATCTTTCATGCGAATTGTCCTTAGAATCTTGGCAGTTAAACCAAGTTCACGCGTATTCGAAAAACTTGCAAATTCGATTTTCTCGGAAATGAAGCTCCGTATGACGAAACTTTTGTCTAGATCTTTCACTTAATTCTATACGAGCAACCACCCTCGTGTCACAATTTTTCATACACCTTGTATATAGAATTTAAACGCGTGCAGCGTGCCTTTTTGTTAGCTGCGTTATAAATACGCGATCGACGATGACCTTTCTCTATGTCGATGCTCATCGATTGCCTGGCTCTATTATAAATCTGCGCTACTAAAGCATAGTGATTGCGCGTATTATATTCGAACGCATTATAGGTCGGTACGAATTGACAGGCGGTTCTTTACTCCGGTGGATCACGGGGAAGAAGGTTTAAAAAGTTTAAAAGGTGAAAGATGCAGGAAGATTATCAGAGGGAAGATATCGAAGATTAACGAGAGACTTGTAATTCAGGGATATGAATTTCATTCGATATTCCATCGTTAATTTTATTCTATACAAAGTTGTTGTTGGAAAAGTTTGGAAAATTTTTCAAGATTAGGCTATTTATTAGAAACTTCTGCGAAAGAAGTAGATGATGTATTTAGATAAATGTTTCTATTTGTCAGATATTGGACATTAAATGGAATAATCGACGAAGAAAGGAATTGACCGTATTGGTCGATGGAGAAGAGTTGACAATCGATCGAGGTGTCCATATTTATCTGCCATAAATACCATTTCTTTATTAAATACATTATTTATTCTGATTTTTACGTAAATTTCTTTAATGGGAAGAAACACAGTACATATTAAGAAATAGAAGAAGTTTTGGGAAATATTTGTATTTGAGTAAATTAATTTAAACGAAGAGATAACTCGATACGAATAATTGTAATATAGAGATCGTATTTTTGCGCGTGTTTTGGGACAAAAATATCGCGAGACTGGGTGGGAAAATCCAATGCAATTTATTAACACTTCGTACATAGTTATTCGCTTTAATTTCGTCGAATTTCTTCGCTGATGAATTAAATCGAGTTTAAAAGAAGCGTGGCCAAATAGAATAGCGATGTAATTAAACTGCAACGGTTAAAGCGCCTCGAGCAAAAAACGACTAGATAGAAAAACATGCTCCTTTCATCCTGAAGGCGCGTCCTGTTTGCGACCTCCGCGGAACTACCGCTCTGGGCCTCCATTAAGTCTAGAAACACCATCGACTTTGTCGTGCAGTCGATCGGAAATTCGATATCGACGGCATGCTCCGCGATATCCGGCACGATCCTTTTGCATAGCGCGATAACTTACACGAGAAATGCCGGAGACATTGTAAAATTTCTAAGGTAACGCTGGAGAAGACATCGTCGAATTTCTTGCACATACAATGGCGGACAAAAGAACGTCTCGCTTACAGTAGGCGTAGAAAGTATTTGTCTAATGATCGGTTACGTCTAAAATTTTGTCATTAGGTTCATCATGCGATATTTCTGAAAAACATATGTTATACTAAATGCCAAGATAAATAATAAAATACAGAATGTAATTGTTTCGTTTACAGCTTCGTTCTCGAGAAGATCGAAGATTCGTCAGGTATACAGACAGAAGAAAGTTTATAAGATAAGAAGTACAGGAAGAGAGCATAATTTTAATTTTGACAAATTTCCAAGCTTCCAGCGATCTCCTCCCTTCGGCTCGTACCTTGATTTTCGATGTACCCTTTGTATACATGCGTGCACACATGTAGTATAAAAGAAAAACAAAAAAGGAATTTCCTCCACGTGGTATGTTCACGCATATATCGATATTATGATAGGAAATATTATAACGCTCAATTATTTTATATTAATATTGATATTATAATGATCAGTTAAGTCTAAAATTTTGCCATTAGGTTTATCATGCGATATTTCTGAAAAACATATGTTATACTAAATGCCAAGATAAATAATAAAATACAGAATGTAATTGTTTCGTTTACAGCTTCGTTCTCGAGAAGATCGAAGATTCGTCAGGTATACAGACAGAAGAAAGTTTATAAGATAAGAAGTACAGGAAGAGAGCATAATTTTAATTTTGACAAATTTCCAAGCTTCCAGCGATCTCCTCCCTTCGGATCGTACCTTGATTTTCGATGTATCCTATGTATACATGCGTGCACACATGCAGTATAAAAGAAAAAAAGGGAATTTCCTCCACGTGGTATGTTCACGCATACACCGATATTACGATCGGATATATTATAACGCAGTATGTTTGCGTTCACTAGACGGTGTGCAGTGATCGTCGTAAAGTCGCACGAGTCGAGCAAAACTCGACAGTTCGATAGTAGTTGTCTGTAATGACAAAATGACCGAGACAAGTAGCGAATGTTCGCGTATTTCCCGGTTAACGCGTATACTTAGTAGTACAAACTGTGATAACAGGTTCCAGCGTATGAATTCCCATACGTCGCATCGCTGCTAGCCTTTTACGGAACGTTATTTAGGTAGTTTCCACGAGCAACGATCAAATCGAATATAAATGTTTCAGCTACGTTTGTATATTTCCTTTCATTCTTTCCATATATCTTGGTTTAGTGAAATAAAGGAAATTGTGTTCTTTCCTTCGTATAATCTTCTTCTATTTTTAATAAATGTCTTGGAATAATTTATATATGAGTTCTTTCTCTGGTCGAATATCTATGAATATTTTAGATAGCACTAATTTTAGAAATTAGTATGATTAATGCTGAAAGACGAAGAAATTTCATTTCGTCTTACGTAACTTTATTTCCTGAACGTTTTTTTTTTTCTTTTTTTATCTAAACCGCTTTTTAATTTTACAAACGAGAAGAGACCTTAAAAGCTGTCATCTTAAATACTTAGAGGTAAAAGCCATTTAAGTTTCTTCTTCCTTGGAACCTTTTAACCTGCGTGCTCCAATAATTATTAATGCCGGAACCTTCCAGAGTTTCGAAAAATCATTCATTTCCGAGAAACTTTGGTCCACCTATCGATATACCCGGTATATTAGAATCAAAGGGAATCGAGAAAATTCGTAAGAATGGCTTCGGCCCAGCCGAGCCAATGAATGGTTCTCGAGTCTGAATCAACATTTCTCAAAGTTTACTTCTCACGAACAACGGGCTCTCGGGGTGAAATGTTGATTTAGAGGTAGGGGGTGTTCCTACTATCGCGTCGTTCTGTCCTGAATCGAGCAACCTTTCTTTATTGTTATCTCTTCGTATGGCACAGGTAGGGTGGGTTATTTGTGTCACCCAAGCTACAACATCTTAAAAATCAATCTTGAACTTTGCAAAGGAATAACAAAGCTCGCGATATTATAAAATACTACTAGCTTTTAACATATTAAGGAAAGAACGAGAAAATTTGAATGAGAGAGGAGCCTATTGTATAAGAATTAATAAAATAACAAAGTAATGTACACAAGCTACTGGATTACGATAATTACAAGTGAGAATATTAAAATTAGTTAATCAGATTTCTCTTCTCCCGACAAGCAGAAATTATATCTCGTAGAAAATTATGGCTGTCGAGCTGCCAACGTACGGGGTATATTTCACTGTTTATTATGTCATTAACGATTAACTCTGTTTTCAAATATAAATCGCTTGTAAATTCTTCGTAGCTGAAATTTTACGAGGCGAACTATTTTTTCGTCAAATTCAACGTGACTGGAATATCCTGCCGAGTTAAATAACTCCACGGAATAACTTCGTATTAAAACGTAACATAACGAAAACACATTCGAGCGTACCGTGCGTTAGATTACGGTAAAGTTTAATTTAAAGTTTTACGCAAATGATACGAGACCACGCGGGAAAGTAACGTTGAACCTCATTGGTTCAAACAACTGTTGTCTACGAAACAATTCTGGGATGTATTGGGACAATCCAAACGAAAGACGCAAAAAGGAGAGGCAGCATGAAGTTATAATGGCAAACGTAAAAGCAAGCATAACCGAGGCCGTAGTACTCGATGGAAACTGCGCGTAACAATGCTCGCAACGGAGATGAAAAGAACGTAATGCACAAATCTCAACTATTTGCTTAAATGTCTTCTTTTAAGGCAAATATCCGTGAAAAGTTCGCCGAGTTATTCCACCACTCGAAACACAAGAAAACGCTCTGACTCGAACTCGAAGGCTCGCTTGCTTCCATCCTTTCTATTTAATTTCCCAACTCTGACAATATCTAAGGGCTTAGAATGACGTTAACAGCGTCATTTCGTCACGCGTAGTATAGTTAATTGTAAAGACTACCTCTGAATTAAGAGATTTCGTGATATTTAACGTTACAAAGCGGTTGCGGGATTTTAATATTGTAATCATTGACGGTCAGAGGGAAACCTGAAGAGTATGGAAATATCAGTATTACCAGTAATACTTGGTCGTATCGCTAGCTTATTGTTAATAACGTTGATATCTGTAGTAATAAAAGCAAATACGATAACGATCGCGATTTATCTTCCTCGTGAATGTTCGATCGATCGTTCTTTCTATTAAAGAAATTTTGTTCGCCATCTGACACGAGCAGATATTAAGTATTTAATTCCAGATATTTCTATATTATTTGTATCGAATGGTAACTTTGTTTCAAAGCTATAGACGTGGGACGAATTTTTACTAAATACGCGTTTTAATTAAAAACGGGTAGCTGGAATAGTAAAAGTGACTTTTAAACTAATTACGTTTCCTTTATCGAAAATTTGAAAAAAGTATCGATATAAATTTCGTTGTAATATTTTTTTACTAAAAGAAATAATTAATCGATCTTCTCGATTTTGCTGATATCCATCTATGAATCCATATTAAGCTATTCGTATACTCTATATTTTATTCGAAAGTAGTTTATAATCTGTAAAAATGAATTATTCCCTTTTATTTTTCTAACAGGCCAGATTAACCATAGTCTCTAATATTATGGCAGTCGAGATACGAATTGTTTGCCGAGGCATAAACCGTAATATTTGATTTCCCTCGGTCTATTCGTTATCGTACTGCGAGGTTACTTGATTGATCGTGTTATCGTTGTCTTACCTGTATGAACACCGTGAAGTAGATGACTGCTATCGTAGTGGTGACGAACATTGGCTGCAAGGACACGTGCTTTGGGTCGATCAGCAGGACCAGAGCAAACGCTACAGCACCTCGTAAGCCACCGTAAGACATCACGAACTTCTCCACCTTGTTCAGCTTGTGCAGTCGAAATTGATTAGCCAAGGCTGTCAGTAAGATCACGCCTGAAATTCGATTTCAGTCTGACTCAATGCGTTTGCCCATTTCGTCGCTGATAATCCTCTACAGATCTGACTCAAAAGCTAATCACGTGTCTATTTATACGTCGTGAGTTCTACGTCTGTTTCCAATAATTATTAACTTGTACACTTTGACGTAACACCGGAAGAAAGCTATGTTTAACCGTAGGAAAGAGAAAATTTCTATTTACGATAATTGTCTTTGGCGCGTAAAGAATTTTGTCTTCGTATCGTTGCATCCGTGAATGAAAAAATTTGCATCCAAAAAATTTCTCTTCGTATCTCGCGCGTCAACGAAGAAACGCAGTTAATTGGAATTTTTTCGACGATCAAAAAAATTTCCGTGCAAAGAAATCATTAATTTCCAATTTGTACGTAACGTCGCAACTACGAGCAATTGCAAGCCCTTTCTGTAAATGGGAAATATATTCGCGATAAATACAAATTTCCATTTTCCAGCCGACAACGAAGGCCTGTGATTAGTCGTAATGGAAAAGGGAAAAGAAAATTTCTATTTACAACAATTAGTTGTTCGCACTTTTTTAGTCGACGTATACACTGTGATCGAATATATTTTTAATCGAAATAGACGTTAGTTCCCATTTCTTATAGGACAACGAAAATCTGTATTTAATTGCAACGTTTTTTAAAGAACGAGCAGTAGCTTACATACTTTATCCGGGAATAAAAAGCTGCGGTTAATCGCATCTTTTATTTCGCAAAATAAAAAAAAGAAGAGTCAAGAGGGAAAAGGAAATACCGGGCTGTAGATGATGGAAAGCAGAATATTGCCAAGGTATATCTATAGAGACAGCGATGAATTTTTTAAGTGTCGCCGCTGGCTGACGATTTGGCGATAAACCGTCGATGGAACAGGAAGCCGTAAGCTCGTGACAGTAATCCGTGATGTAAACTGCCGGTTGTGGAAGGAGCTAGACGAATCTCGTTAAGTGTCTTTCGATATATTTCGCGTCTTAAGGGAAGGGATAGATCAGAAAAATTCGTGCTTCTTCAAGATTATTCTCTCCGTTTGTCTAATGGCCAATATCAATTTTCGGGATTGGCTATTTGGATAATCGAGATTGCGGGCAACGGAGATAAATTATTATACATAGGGGTTGTAACATACAATTTTATATTTCCTAATTTTTTAACTTTTTCTATCTTCCAACTACTCTTTTCGCTTCATTTTTTAATCTATTAACCTTCCGCGAGATACTGGTACATTTAAAATGCTCTTGAATCTTCCGTCTGATCTAATGACCAAAAATGATGTCGATTATTTTTCTCAAGCTTTTTCAACTATTTCTTAACGTTATTCGTCTCGTGTATCATCTTCGCGCGTCTAATTTCCTCTACGATAAATACGAGAATAAAATTCTTTCCAAAAAGTAATTTTTAACACCATTTTATAAGCATAATAAAATAATACGATAAGAAGAGACGTTGTACTATGATCCTGAACTTTGTGATCTCTTAAGAGGTTAATACACCAGATGAGCGATCATCCACCTAAAACAGGGCACCGTCCGAAGCACATATTCCACCCTAATCTTCGCTCCTTCTGCCATCCAAATTACACCAGAAAACAAGAAACAATGCTTAGTTTCATGCCAAGTTTCCCTCCAGTCCGGATCGATATTCCGCAAAAAGACAAATAGCAAAACACGAGAAACGCTTTATTCTTGGCACGGCCGCGTAACCATTCTCTAAGTAAGTGACACTCGATAAGCCATGATCGGTTTAGCTTAAGACTCCTTTATCTCTTGATAGCATTAACAACTTTCTCTATCTCTCTTTCTCTTTCTGTCTGTGTCAAATTCGAATCGTGCAGCTCGATAGCTGGAGTCACGTGACCAGATTACTGTCGCGAGAGTTAGGCACATACACGACACGAAGATTCGTAACGAGAGCTAAGAAAGGTTCGACTGGAGAGTTCATTTTTTTACCACGTATAATAACTCGACGAATATTTTCTCGAAAGATCTTTCGTCTTTCTCGGGAACGAATTGCTCCAACCAACTTTTACGGGCTTTTAAAGTACTAGAACGCGTTGACTGCCACGTGAATTTGATGTATTTTGCCCTGTGAGCCGCAAAAACGTTGAAATATATTATTGTGCGAAAAGTTTCTTTCGTTTCTAAAAAGTTTCTAAAAAGAAGGATAGCAAAAATATTTGTTGTTTCGCTCGTACAGAGCTTCGAAAATCTCCCGAAATTCATGCCTCTAGACCAGAATACCCCCTTAAGTTTAGACCGCCATAAATAATAACGAGATTCTATCGGTATATTTGGCGAACAGAGGCGGATAGAAGTGAAAAATATGTCGCAATACGTTCGTGAGCGTATCTTACAACTTATATTCTACCCTTGTGTGTGGTCATCGTATAGGATACAGCATCGACCTTGACATTACTCACCAACGATTCGATAAACCGAGCAGAATACGATGGTCATGACGACGAACCACGTGTTCCAGTCGTGACGGTTGTTCACCGTAGCGACTCCGAGGAACATAAATATGATGGTTTCCGAGCTGCTTGACAACATCTTCATCGTGTATTTGACGGTTGTGTGCGATTTGTGCGAGATATTCGCCTCCACGTAATTCTTCATTGTGATGCCGCAGAAGGTGATCCTACGACATACAGAGGTCACGGTTAATCGACGAGGGTGGACGACACGTAGAGGGGTGGTTCGAGAGACGTTAGGATAGCCGCGTATCGATCGCCATTCGGCCAGTTTCCCAAACGTCGTCGAAATTAATTCGAACGTATACGATCCGAGGGGTTTACGAAATCGACGGGCTACGGCCCAATGACGTCGATTCGATTTACGACAGGGACGTGACCGCTCCACAACCCCTGCAAATTCGTGCCTACGTCTGTCTACGTACATTTAGATGGCTCGTAGACTGGATCTGCGAATCGTTCGCTAAATTGGGCTAAGGGAATTTAGGAGTTTGATTTTCGAATTTGCAAGTTTCGAGTCTTCTATTACAGTTGTCATCTTACGTTTCTGATCTGTCGGCGCGGTTTGGCAGAACGGGCAACATTTTCAGCAATTTTTGTAGTAATAAACTTTATGATTACTTCATATTATTTCATTATGTTCTCCGTTACGGCAAAAACAAACTTAAACTGCGATAATATCCACCGAGACAACGATCTACAGTGAGATCCGTTGTAACGAGACGCGATAAAGTGCACGCGTACCGAGCCTAAATTCAAAGTCGATTTTCTCGAAAACAAAGCGTCGAACGAACAATTTTTATTCTATATTTTCGACTTCTTTTTTCGCGTAGAATCACCCCCTTTCCGCTTGTACCACCAGTTACCAACCACCCTGTAGAATTAACACCATAGAGAATTGTTTAGTTTGCTCCATTTCTTTCTTTTTTTTGGAGTACAGAATACGTTGTTTCGTATCGAGTTCAATCGAAATACATTAAGATCGATGGGTTATTGGCTACAAAAATACAAAGATATAATCCAATCGTGAATAATAATAGGTTATCGAATATGAATTAGTTGGAACGAAACGTCGAAAGTAATTTAGAAGGCGAAGGTTTCGTTCTTTTCGCGGTATGATAAATAATACGTACAATCGACATTGATTACATCCGATCAATTCTCGATTGATCTAAAACGGTCTGAAGGACTAGTAGCATCATTAAAATTCTAGTCAAGAATTCTTGATCATATTTTCCCCGGAGCAAAATTGAAAGAAAGAAGAAAAGAATAAAAAGTCGTAAAAGCAGTTAAACGAACGATTCTCGTCGAATTCGCTTCGCTGTCCAAATATTCGCACGTCTTAAACGTTTTTAAATAAACAAACCGTCGGTTTGTAATCGTATCACGACCATCGGTCGTATATTCAAAAGCCGTCTGTTTGTCAATCAAGCACAAAAGGAGGCTCTGTTTAATCGTATGAAGAAAAATCACGGTAAGCGGAACAAGAACCGAGCGATTACGGGTTAAGCATATTTGAACAGTTATCGTACAGCGAGCATTCTTTATATCGAGATCGATCATCGATTTCGCTAGAGAAACGTGTAAATAATAGACTTAACTAGAATCGCGTCGTTGTCGTAAAGCTTTCCGCTATTTACGACGACCATTTCTTCTTACCCTTTCGTTTTTTAACATTAAGACCAGCCTTGAGAGAATTATCGAACAAATCGACGATCACGAGAACGCGCCGCGCTTTCGTTCGATCTTTTTTCTTTCTTTCGCGACACGTTCCGCATTTTGCATGATACAACGGTGGGAAAAATGTGCTATTTTCACTTCGTCGTTTAACGAACAGTTTCTGCGAGGTTGCTGGAAGGCGTGTCGAAATCGTTACGTTTCTACATGACGCAAAATGTGCACGCTTCGCTCGATATACAGGGTGTTTTGTAATTGACAACGTATAAAACCACGTACAGCGCGATCCTACGTGAAAAATAAACCGAGACTATACAAGAACATTTTCTCATACGGAGCACGGCTTTTGGGAAAATTGCGTTTGGAAATTTTGTCGGAAACGTATACGCGAACCTGGTTGGCTTTCAGCTGGCAAGAAGAAGGATAATCGACGGGAGATTACTTTATTCTACGCGTGTGAAATAAGACAAGCGAAACGTACGAAACATGAAATTCGTTCGTTTAAATCGTTGTTTTCGAGAAAACACAGTTTGATCGTATCAAACCCTATACGCGCGTATTGGACAGATTTTCAAAAATTTCGTTTCATACCTTCGATTTAACTTTCTACGCAGAATCATTCCGTGTCGAATCGTATTAGCAGTTTGTAACGAGACACCTTGTAGAGGTAACGATTCGCGTGAGAACTGGAAGGTCCTTTTTGGAATTTACCGCAGGTCGAGAGCGTGTCGAGGAATGAGCTATGCTCGTGCTGCGAATTTCTAGGTCGCGGTGGCCACGTGCGGCCTATTTGGTTTTATCGATGTAAACAAGGGAAACACAGTGGAGAAATTTGCATATGTTCTTCTCTGTTTTCATGGTAAACTGACCTTTCGGAAAATCGTATGCTCATTTGTTACGAGTCTGCTAATAATTTCATTCGCGTAAAAAGTATAGCAATCTGGACAATAATAATCATCCATAGTTTTCTTAATAGAAAAAGCTAAACGTTCGAGTGTACACAGAAACAACTAAGAAGCTTCTTCGATAGACGTCAAAGACAAATGACAATTCGTTTTCAATTTTGCCAAATCTTCGATCGATATCATCGAACGACGACGATAACGTACGTATAACGAATTTACGCGTTGCCTTTAAATATTCTGCCTGTTTGCATTGCGACAACTGGCCAAAGAGCTTGCAGAAGTAGATGGGTTAACTTACGCCAGAATGCTGGACATGTGAAAAATCTCAGCGTTTAGGTAGGCCAGGTAAGCCATGACGAATATGAAGATGGGCTCGATCACGCGAACCTGATGAGTGAACCTCGTAACGAATCCAGTTGCGATACCCCATATCACTCCTATTATCGTGCCGCCGATCGCCACCACGAAGAACGAAGCAAATCCTGACAGTACGTCCGTGTAGAGTATTTCCGTTGGTCCTATCTCGTTGTACGCCTCGAACATGTGGTACAGTACCTGCGTATCATTAAACAACCACAACTTATTCAGCTGTTCGTCCGATTAAACGACTGCACGAGATGCCATCGAGTAGATAAGAATTCTTCGGATATATGAAGCCGAGTCTATGAAATGGAGGACACGTGAGGTCGAGTAATCTTTAAATGATGTAAGTACCGTTCCAAGATAAGGTTATAAGTCAGGGACTTTCTGATCTGGGCTAAGATTACGTTCGAACTTTTATTTACCGACTTTCTGCGAAGAAATGTCGTTACATCACGTTCTTCGACTATTTCTTGGGAGATTTTACCAGCGTTTAATGGTGTGTGCAATGTTATTAGCGCCGATGTTTAATTTCGTATCTTAACACTAGAACTACCGATAGTTAGCACGAAGCTCTTTCTACTAAAACCAGTGAAAATGACTGGTCTTTAAAAAATACGTAGTAATAGAATATTTTTATATTTATTGATTTGTTACTTTCTCACAGAAGCAATTCCATGTTATGTAGCAGATTTTTGGTATTTTTAATCCATCTGGGATGCCTAAACGGGGGTTGATAAATTTATAATATCGTAGAACCTGCCATTTTGACTGCTGTGATATTTCTAGCGTTAGCATCTGGCTATTTTCCTGATAACTGATATCATCATATCGAATGATATCGGGAGGTTGTAGAAAACGAGGAAACTGGTTAATTGGGGTTCGATAAACAGATTGCAGGATCCTTTCACACTTTGACAAGTCGTTTTGACTGCTATTGGTATAAGTAGCCTTGGTACAAAATTATTTCGGGTTTGAATACATAGAAAACAAAATACAATTCATTATATTATTCTTTTAATTATCGTTGACTGGCGTGGTAGTACTAGCGTTAAGGTGGAAGGACGAATGAAGGTACAATGTGAGTTATAGTAGGCTCTCATTTGATCGATTCATGCGGTAATAGGATGTTACTTTGATCAACGAACGATCGATGAAAGTTGATAAACTAATATATCTATAGTCTGGGATTAAACAACATATATGTAATATGTTACGTACGAGTATCTTAACCCTTTGCACTGCCATGTCGAGTGTGACTCGACATCAGTTTTTATCTCAGCAACTCCTTTGTCGAGTCTCACTCGACGTTCTTTCAGTCCCACCCTTTTTTGTGAAACGTGCGAAAGAAAAGCAGGATTGCGTCCTAGAAATTGTTTCGAGATATGTCGTACACTTAAAAATTAGAAAATACAACGATAGTGTGAATAAAACTGGTGTTAACTGGCGTTTTGGTTAAAGTAAATTTCAAATAAAACGCTTAAAAGCGTTGAGAGCTGCTGATAAGGAAATTGAAATAAAATTCCGAGTGCAAAGGGTTAAAGCGTGTTTCACTTGTGATATTTTATACGTTTATTCTTATCCTTGTAAACTTTGTATGTTTATACTCGTTGTTAGACTACAAATGTTTATGCAGTTTCGTATTATAATTAGAAAATAATGTTTATACAGGGTGGTTGGTAACTTGTGATACAAGCGGAAAGGGGGCGATTCTACGCGAAAAAAGAAGTCGAAAATATAGAATAAACATTTTTCCTTCGAGGCTCTGTTTTCGAGAAAATCGACTTTGAATCTTCGCTCGGTACGCGTGCACTTTATCGCGTCTCGTTATAACGGGTCTCACTGTAGATCGTTGTCTCGATTGACGTTATTTTTTAAATTTAAAAAATTTTTAAATTTTTAAATTTTTAAATTTTTATTCTATATTTTCGACTTCTCTTTTCGCGTAGAATCACCCCCTTTCCGCTTGTAGCACCAGTTACCAACCACCCTGTATAACATTGGTCATGAATATAACTAGAAAAATTCATCTTAGATAGGAATTCGTTTCTTCTGTTAGATATCACCGCCTTGTATATTTTATATATTGTTACATATAATATTTAGATATTTTATATATTTTTATATGTCACTGTGTACAATTTTCCAGGCCTAAGCTTCTCAAAAATGCACGGGCATCCGCATTGTACTCGTCAGAAATGCATATACACGCGCAGCGTAATTGCGATGAATCAGGTATGCGTAAAGATCCTCGGAACTAGTACAACATTAAAGGTAGTTAAGCCCTGTAAGATGAACATAAACGGTACTTACGACGGTGACAGCGTCGTTCAACAAGCTCTCCCCGAATACGACGATGTACAAGATTTCGTTCACGTGAATTTCCTCGAAGACCGCTAGCACGGCGACAGGATCGACGGCGCTGATCAACGCGGAGAACAGGAACATTTGCAACAGCGGAGTTTCGAAACCGAACAGGCCGCTCTTACCTAACACCCACAACGAAGCTCCTATAAACAATTTACAAAAAAAAAAAAAAAAAAAAAAAAAAAAAAAAAAAAATAAGAATATTAAAAATCAACCATTTTAGTCAAATTTTAGTTTAATCCAACCATAATTAAGATGACAGTTTAAACGCCATTGAAATGCAAGCGATTGAAATTTTCAGCAGTAGTTTATTAAAAGGTCGAAACTCGAGTTTCTGGATTTTCAATAATTGGTAAAACGATTCATTTTGAAGCTCGTTCAACTGTTTCGTATTATGAAGTATTCTACAAATGTAATTAGTTTTTAATGAAATTCAATCGGAATCAATGGTGAATGTAAACTTCATTTCTTCGTGTTCGCGATGAACGTAGGTGTTTAGGGGGGAATGTTCCACATTCCTTTTTATTAATTTAATTACAAATTTAATGGAAAGTTAAAATGTCGTAACCATTCGTTATATTTAATCGTCTGCCCCTATCTCCTTTACATCCAGTTGATCGTCGTTAGATAATGATTATATATCATGTAATACTGCTCGGTTTAAACTTCAAATATAGAAAGCGCAATTTTGTAAAATTGGAACACATATATCGATATACAAATGGTAAAATATAAAAATGTTACATCGAAACTACGTATATGTCCACAGATGAATTCACTCAATCAGCATCATAGCAACCCGGTAACAAAGTTGTTTCGCTTCGTAATAAAATATAAAACCAGAATCTCCATCGCTTTATTAAATTTTCATGTAAACCTTTATCCAGTATTTTTTAATACTTCGTGTGTGAAATAACATTTCCAGCTTTTTATTATATATCTCGCTATTCTCAATACACCAATGTCATAACTGTTTCTGTCCTGTGCGTTTCCGTACTGTGTTATATCTCGTCCTGTGCAAATTCCAAGTTCTAAGCGACACGTTTCGAACCCAAACGCGTAATCGGACCAATCGGTAACTCGATACAAGAAAAAGATCGATCCGTGGTCCAAGGTAAAAATCGTCGGTACGAAAATTTTTTGGCAAGGACCGTCCTCGCGTTAGCGGCGTTTATTCATCGATATTAATAACAAACGCGGATCACCGGTTCCACGAATGTCGCGTTCTCGCGGAGTCTTTAATTATCGTGGACATCGAGCGAGTTGCGGACGTTTCGTAACGAAGAAACGTCGCACGTTCGCGAACACGTTGCGTCGTAAGCAGAAATCGCGTGGGCGCGTTCGACATTCGCGCGTTTCCACACTCGATACACCTAGACGTTCGCGTGCACGAGTTTCTGTGTTTGTATGGGTGGTTGCGAAGCGCGTGGTTGAACTTTGCGAAAGGGTGAACGCGCGAAACGGACAGCTGGCATGAAAATACGAAATGTTGAGTTAATATTTAAAAAGAATACATGCTACGAATGTTTGTAACTGGCGACTGTGAGCGTTAGTGTGAGTTTTGGATATTAATAGATTTTAAAGTACGCTGTAGGATGGGCTTCGATGTTCTTTTTTTAATAAGAAAAGAACGTTTCCCTTAAAATTTTCTCTAGTCGTTATAGACAAGGTGGAAGGCCGATTTTGATTATTACGATATTTATAAACGTCGAGTGAAGCGGGTGCACGGTTCAGCGTATACGTGGAAATTTTCGAAATTAATTCCGTGAAAAACTAAACCGCGAACGAAAGAGCTTTTATTTCATATATTTTCCACGTGTTTTAATAGGCTTTACTAGGAATTATTAAAAAAATATTTTCAGATTAATTAAAAAATGTATTTACATTTTCATTCGCCGTCGTACGTAGAATTAATTGACAACTAAAATTTCTAGATTCGTATTAAACGTTATATCGTATTTTTCTTCGAAAAGCTTTCCGTTCTATCTAAAAATAGTTGGAAAAACAAAATCTCTAGAATAATATAAAAAACTATGTTTCATTTCAGAAATAAACAGAGTGAGATTTAAAGCGATCTCTTCGAGATCCATCAAAAGACGATTTGCACTAACTTTTAAACGCGTTCAGCTATTTTTGTACTACGGAATATCTTAAGAAACATTTACATATACGCGCGATATAAAGTAAAGAATAATATTAATTGGACGATTTCTGTACCTGATAGTTACATTAGGACCATTGAAAATGCGTTCAAATCGTTCAAGCGACGTAAAAGTACTTATACGTTGCCGTCAGTGAATATCGCTCGAGTTTATCGTTTAATCAACAACGAATCTTTTATTCCATTACGAGGTCTAATTAACTCCGTAAAGTGCCCTTGCGCGATTCTATCGCATCGAACGCTGCCAATGTTTGAGAAAGAAGTATTTCTGGACCAGCATCGATAATCTCACAAGTAGTTTGAACACCTGCTGCACAATTACTCTCGTGCACTCAACACGTGATTGGTAAAAAATAAACAGAGGTAGAAACGTAAAAGGCATAACTAGCGTAAAAACAACGTAACACGGGAGGAAATAAATATTTACGTCCTGAACGTGAATTCTTAAGAAAAAAAAAAAAAGAAAAAAAGAAGAAGAAGAAGAAACGCTTCGCTACTGTTTTTAAAAAGCGCCATCTATCTCAGTTTACATTGAAAAACGTCCACGTCTGTTCAAATCATCAGAACCCGTATCCACGTGGAAGAGGCGAAACGAAAATAAAAAAATATCGTGGAGGTCGTAGATCGATGTAACCGAAAAGCTACATTAGCAAGAGAGAAAACCTAAAAAAATATATAGAGAAGAGCGTATCTTGTTTGCGTAATCTCGAAGAGTGGATCTTAAATTTTAGTCGATTCACTGTGATTTGTATTGGGATAATGGGAACATAATATTAGAATAATAAAATAAAAAAACCTACTAGAACGATAGATCCCTTCTGGAAGCTCGTCTTATAAATTAGAGACATAAAACAAATTTTGTCATGGTTTATAAAGGATAACGCGTATCGTAATCCGCTAGAAATATTTCATTTCCTCCAAGTATCATAAAATTTATGATCCAACGTTTGTCGATATTTATCAATTTTATTATTCAATGAAATAATTTATAATGGTATTTATATAGAAGATATTAAGAAAATTGCTGGAATTCTCGTTCTTTCCATAGTCATAATTTGACGAAAAGAAAATTTTCTAATATAAATTGACTAAAATGAGACGAAAGTCTGACGTACAACTAAAAGATATTACGATATCGAAGATATTCTAAACGAAATGATTCCTATCGCAGGCGAAGAGCAAGCAGTGCAATGAATTACGCGAAACACGGCGATTGTTAAAAATTTGATACGTTAATAGCGGAAAATCGAATGAATCGGTGAGCAAACAACGTTGAAATGAAATTTTACGGCGTTACTTTCCGCTACTTCGTAATAGTTTTGAATTTTTACTAACCTATCGACAAGGTGTTAAATATAGTCCCAATGACGGCGAACAGGAGTATCGTTCCCAGATGGTCGAAGAATAGTCGGTTCGGCATGAAATAGCCGGCATCCAGGATGATGGGCGGTAGCATGTAGAGGAAGAACGTGTCGGGAGTTAAGGGTGACACGTGGACGCTGCTCGCCTGGAACAGTAAGACACCAACGACGACGCCGACAACGATCAGCAAACAGGACTCCGGAAAGATCTTGCTCAGCTTTGACGTCATGTGGAAGCCTGCACGTACGCGATCATAATTTAACACGGCCTCGCTTTTACGTACATTATCACCCGTGATAACTGAACGACGCGAAAATCGCAGTGGTGTAGGTCAAGATATCGGCGACTCGAACTTCGTCGCGTATTTTAACTTTCGAAAGTATCGTCCCTTTGGTTTCGTAATTAATTAACAAGCTGTAACTTTATTCTCGAACGCGATGCACTTTTCCGGGCTTGAGAAGGTACGACGAATTTTCGACAATAATAAACAACGAACACTATTTTATCAAAAGTAGCTGTGGATCGACTTATGTCACTATGATTCACAGCGTTGCAATTATTCGAACGATATCGATGATCGGTGGACGTTGTTGGAATAATTTGAATCCACGGCATATAATAAGACTCATGAAAATAGTACTCGTTGTTCCAATAAAGAATTATTTACGTTAACAGTGATAAACATCTTTTAGATTATAATTTTCATAACGCGAAAGACGCGTGTTTTTCGTGTTCGAACAGTTATGAATAATATTGCACGTAGGTGTATTAATAGAACGGGGAATGCGGCGGAAACGTAGAATCGCGAAAAATCGTTTCGTTGGTAGATCGTAGTGGTAGCACGCGAACGTTTTATTATTAACGCTCGTTCGACGAACGCTGTACTTGGACCGGTTTTTAAACCGCCTGTTGCAGCTTATCACGGAACTAGTCCTCTTGTCTTCGGTTTTGGTATCGACCAGGTCATTGCGAGATAACGAGCATTTTGTGAATATCGTTTAACGATCGAATTCTACTAGAATTATCAATTCGGATATGACCCGAACGTTTCTGTCGCAATAATGCGATCTCTTTCACATGGTATTAGAATTTTGAAATTGCTCTCCTATAAGAGATAGACACGCGACGATATTTTGCAAATTGTGTCGTCGAACAGAAGGGAGGGAGACGCGATATTGGCTGTTATTTTTGTAAGATGTGTTGAATCTATAAAAAGCCTGATTGTGTACGGGCAGTACAGTAGTTCAGGAGCATGGTGCAAACGGGATCGATATTACCGAGAAACAAGTAGAACCCTCGTTATTCGAACCTTTGGTTCGTAGTTGTTACATCGAGTTGTCTGACCACTGTATTATCGACATGGTTATATTATATCGTCCCTCTTCGAAATGGAAACGTTTTACATTAACTCGAACACGATAGAATGCAACACAATGCAGCCTTATTTATAGAGCTTAATGCGAGTCTAATATTCAATAATCATTTATATAACAGAGTAGGTAATATTCAGAGATTAATGTTTAGTAGGTGGAAATAAACTATGAGACAATCGACTAGTTTCATAATGGTTACAATTATAATTCGAATAATTGAGACTATTAATTAGTAGACTGCAGATGTTTATGCAATTCCGACTTTTTGTAAATATAATTCTAGAAATTAAACAGAGATTTATTTCACCGAAATAATACCGTGATAATGCAAAATTATTTGATAATAATAAAAGTAATAATTAAAAAATTATTAAAATAATACGATTAACAATAAATAATACTAAATTATTCGAGCAACGAAATTAATATTAAATAATGTTCAAATTATTAGAGTAAGTAAATTAATAGTAGATAATGCTAAATATTATAACGGAACCTTTTTGAATATTTAAAGCATAATAAAGAAATTTCTTCGAATATTTACTATGAATCCTAATAATTATTATTTCTCAGACAAGAAAGAAGAAATACTGAAACGATTTTCTAGCAAAAATGTAAACTGAGAACGCAAAACGTATTATGAAGATTATTTTCTCGAGTTTGAATTTTCCAAGCGATTGAAAGCAAAATGCGATTCGAAGCGCTTAATAAATACAAAAACCGACACACAGAGAAGCATATAATCAAATAAATCGGATTAAGAATCGGTCGAATGTTTCTACCTCGATAATTTTCAATATTTCCGATAATTCTGTTCGAAATTTCCAAGTAATCATTTCGTAAAATATTATCTCTTATCTTCCCAACCAACCAAACACAATGTGAATTCAACAACAAATCCCAATATTGTCGTAAAAAGTAAGAACGACGATTTCTTAAACGAACAACAATAAAATGTTAATTGTGGAATTCGAACGATAAACGATGTAGATGCAAATGGGATAAAAAGTCACTCTTTTTTTAGTAGAATTTAACCCCTTAACCTACAACTACGGGCATAGCCCGTAGTACGACGATCGGACCAAACGTAAACATTACGGGCATAGCCCGTAGTACGATGATCGGGCCAAATATAATATACAGGGTGGTTGGTCACTGGTGGTACAAGCGGAAAGGAACAGAAGTCGAAAATATAGAATAACAATTTAAAAATTTAAACATTTAAAAATTTAAAAATTTAAACATTTAAAAATTTAAAAATTTAAAAATTTAAAAATTTAAACATTTAAAAATTTAAAAATTTAAAAATTTAAACATTTAAAAATTTAAAAATTTAAAAATTTAAACATTTAAAAATTTAAAAATTTAAAAATTTAAACATTTAAAAATTTAAAAATTTAAAAATTTAAACATTTAAAAATTTAAAAATTTAAAAATTTAAACATTTAAAAATTTAAAAATTTAAAAATTTAAACATTTAAAAATTTAAAAATTTAAAAATTTAAACATTTAAAAATTTAAAAATTTAAAAATTTAAACATTTAAAAATTTAAAAATTTAAAAATTTAAACATTTAAAAATTTAAAAATTTAAAAATTTAAACATTTAAAAATTTAAAAATTTAAAAATTTAAACATTTAAAAATTTAAAAATTTAAAAATTTAAACATTTAAAAATTTGAAAATTTAAAAATTTAAAAATTTAAAAATTTAAAAATTTTAATAATTTAAAAAATAACGTCAATCGAGACAACGATCTACAGTGAGATCCGTTGTAACGAGACGCGATAAAGTGCACGCGTACCGAGCGAAAATTCGAAGTCGATTTTCTCGAAAACAAAGCCTCGAACGAAAAATTTGTATTCTATATTTTCGACTTCTTTTTTCGCGCAGAATCACCCCCTTTCCCTTTGTACCACCAGCTACCATCCACCCTGTATAATAGCTTTTTTACGTTTTCGGCCCAAAATTCTCGAAAGTAAATCGTAGGTTAAGGGATTAAACGCTATACCGAATACAACGTTAAACATCGCAAGTGCTAGAATAATTCATTGAAGAATTCATTAGGTTTTAGAACTATTAAAATAGAGCGTCGACTTTAAACCAGTATATCTCATTCATACTGAAAATCTCCACTTTCGACACTTAGAGTGATTCACGGAAGTATTTGAATACTTATCGCAAGAACCTCTTACGTATAATACTACGTGCATCATGCAAAGAATATCAAAGTTTCATTAATATTGTAACGACACGATTATTATGATAGTACTGAGACAAATTGGAAAACTAAAAGCTATGACACATTTATGGAAAATTTGTAAGGCAATATCTCCACACTGTATACTAATTTTTTACCAAGTTTGTGTTTGCGTTTAACGTTATCTAGCTTCTACGTTCCATACGATCGTTCTACACGCAACTAAAATTAATGTTTCTCCTTTTCATTTCAAATCCATATGTATAATACGATATTAATCTATTTAATTGTACATTTAATCAAATTATTATCGATATTGAAAGAAATTTTACAGCTAAACGTTCGTCTTTTTATTTCGTGTACAAAACTATAAATTCGAAGATACTGTGAAATCCGAACACGAGTGAGGATAACTATATATGCGTATAAGTTCAGATCGATTGCCAAACTTTGTCAATATAATCGTGCTTCGTGAGAGCAGAAATGAAAGTTTAAAAGCTTGCATAACACGCATAATACATTCGTCAAACTCTGCCACGATAACTAAACCAAAGTGTTATCACGAATCGCTACAAATAATTAAACATCTCGACTCCTCCATTACGTCTCAAAATTCCAGCATCGAATTCGCCGAACGAGGGTCGAAAGCCATCGGTTTACCGAAATTACCACGCGGCAGCGACAAGAGTCGACCGCACAGCGGCTACCAACGAAACTAACAAACAATCAATGCCTGAACCAAGTTCAAGCTCCACGCATTCCGTACCTATTTTCGCGAGACTCGCGAAGAAGATCCAGATTCCAATGATAAACGGTGTCTCGACCCGATGAAACTCCACAGACATGATCTTATACTCCGGTTTGCTAGGCTTAGATTCATCTTCGTGCCCTTCCATCGCCTGATTCGACGACAAATGTTCCATGGAATTGGCTGCTTCCTCTTGTCCGGAGGCCAAACTTCGAAAAGATACGTCATCGGGCAACGAACCATCGATAGGACCCATGGGACCGAAACTCTTGCCTGGATAAGGCTCCCTGAGATCTCGAGGGAACTCATGATCGTCGACGATCGGTCCGTGAATCGCGTAGTCGTTGTTAGGAATTCGTCTGTCCGGTTGTAGATCGGGCACGGACTCGTAGAACCTCGCTAAACCCGCGTGACCTTGAGCAGACCAGCAAGCAAGGATCAACGCAAACGCGATCATCGTCGAGATGACGATACGTGGAGCCATGACGATGTTACTCGACGACTATGATGCCGATCTTGGTTACGGGGACCGCGCTGATTTTTCGCGCTCGTCCACCGGTACTGAGTCACCCTCTGTACCATCAGAGACCTCCGACCTCGAGAAACCTTAGTTTCAATGGCTCCCGCTGTTCGAAGGGAGTGCACCCTCGTGTATCTACCTCACTGCACCCTTCTCGTGCTTTTTTCTACCACGAGTTTTGCTCTCACGGTATAATCTTCCGAGTCTTTAAGAATTATTTATTTATTCAACGTCCAAGATTTCGTTTATTTATTTACTTATTCGTTTGTGTACTCGACGCAAGATTATTTCGCAATTATTCTATTATTCCGTTTCCTAAACGATGATCGTTTAAGAATCGTTCGAGGAGACTGTATCGTATTGTATCACACGTGGAAGACGATCGTTTCACACCCTCAGCAGTAGGTCCGATTTCTACGGTAGTTCTATTTATTGAAGTTGCAGATTAAACGAGCCAGGCTCGCTTATTGCTTCTATGGCAGGCATTTACTCTCAGATTCTGTTTTCTATCACTCGTTGTACACACGGTTCGCGATAGCAACAACAACTTCTTCGAACTGTTTTCCTAAACACACATGAGATTCTCAAGATTCTTCCGTATATCAGGACGATTCGTTAGAGATTCCGCTTAACAGAGGAGAAAAATTCCTATCGATTCACAAACGAGACACGGCAGGGATCCTTAAACAGCCGCGCTTCCCTTCTCCTCTTCGATATTGCTCCACTGTCGGCCTCGTTCCACCACGTTTCTATATTTGTATCGTCGGTGACCTTTTTCGGCGGCCAACGAGTTCCAAAGTCGATTTCCTAGCCACAGTGTCAACGAACCCTTTGGAGTACAGCGAAGAACAGAGAGACACAGAGAGAGAGAGGCGTAGTAGAGCGACCTAGACGTCGGGCAAAATCGAGATCCATTTTCGTTCCAGCGGAAAAAAGGAGCGGAGGTCCGCGGCGGCATATTTGTTTTGGTACTTACCGCGGGTCCGACGCTGCTTCTGCCTCGCGAGCGTGCTCTCCCCGCCGTTTATTGGTTG
This sequence comes from Bombus impatiens, assembly GCF_000188095.3. Lineage (NCBI taxonomy): Eukaryota > Metazoa > Arthropoda > Insecta > Hymenoptera > Apidae > Bombus > Bombus impatiens. Next base: position 206,248 of record NT_176968.1, read on the forward strand.
GTTATCGACGAAGAAGAGAGAGTGTTCTCGGTACGCAGCTGCAACAGAACCAGACCAGGGGGTGATCAGGCACTCGAGCAGCCCTTATCGAGCCTCCACTACTTAACCATCGTGTTTATGTTCCTTGCACAAGCAACGGCCTTGCGATTACGATCGATCGAGCGCACAGATTCGCCTGATCACTTTACTAACGATATAATCGGAAAAATACTTCACTGGAAACAGGCTTCTTTGGTCGACTCTGTCCCTCTTGCGATAGTAGAACGTTCCTTCTACCTTGCTGTCGTCATTCGTCAACGAGACTCGAGATATTCTAATTCAACGAGAACAATTTCCAAAAGGTAGATACGGTACTGTTCGCGAACGAGCTAGGAAACCACAGGGTGGATATACCGCTGGTTCGGACGAGTTTCTGGGCGGCAGCCAGCGTAGGAGGGTTCACGCTGGTACTTGTCGATACACGAGCCTCCTGTAACTCAGATAACCATCCGGAGACTCGAACGGAGGGCACGGGACGACGACGTGGCAGCCGGGCAGATGCATCGTGGAGTCGTTAAAATGGAAGGTTGCGTGGCATTCCCAGGTTTCAGCGGTGCGCTTCGATCGACCGTCACGGCAGCACTGCGCGAAAAGGAGTCGTCGAGTCGCGCGCCGGCTCTCGGCAGCTACGTCGACGTCGTGCACACGATCAACACCATTGCCACGATCAGAGTTATGGGCATCGACGAACGTTGCCAAAAACGTGCGTAGCTGCCGACGAGGCCACCCTCGACGTCGCTACTGACACTAGACTCCACGCATTTCCATCCTTCTTTCTCTAACTTTCGCCCATTCGATATCTCCCGTCTTCCTCCTATATAGCGCTGTCCCGCTTCGACTCACTGGTATCCGATCGTTCCGTCTCCCTCTGGTTAGGTCTCCTTGCCCCTCGTCGGTCAGGTTCCAGCCAGCTGATCGTTGCGAGAACCCGCGCAGGCGTCGCGACGCCCCGATATAGTATCACGCGGCGGCGGCGGCGGCGACGACGACGACGACGACGACGACGACGATGACGACGACTGGGTGTGCGATGCGTGCAGCCAAAGCTTCGACGAGGTTTGTTGTTGAACGCGGCCGTCTCCCTCTTTCTCTTTCGCTCTCCTTTTCTCTCTCTCTCTCTCTCTCTGTCGAGGCCCGGACATCGCATTGCGAATATTGCGTTTGAAAGGGATTACTGGAATTCTATGCGGCTGGAATGATCGATAATCAGACTGGATAAAGGATAGACGGAATGGGATATTGAATTGCGGACCGCGGGTGCAGCTTTGTTTGCAAATGGCGGGAATCGGAGACGCGTAGCGGGATGTTGTGTTTTGTTTGATTTCCACCGATTGTTTCTTGATTGATGCTCTCGCGCGATAATGAGGAAATTGTGATTAACGAGCTGCATATGTATTTTTACGAATAAGACTATAACACGAAAGAGAGAGATTTGCTATATTTCATAGACGTTGTGAGAGCAGTCGTATTTGCGTTATTTTATATACTTTTGTCTATTTTTATACATTTCAATGTCTCGTTCATGCACAAATATTCGCATCTCGAGTGATCGTTTCGCTTAATTTTCGGAGACCGTATGCCGCGAGTGCAGTTAGAGACCAAGTTGGAAGATGAGTTATATTTTGGTCGATCGTTTGATTAATTTTACTCGACTATCAACTATTTCGAGCAACTGTTTTATTTATCTTCCGATGGTCACACGTCGTTCGTAGCTTCGTTCGCAAATAGAAGAAATAGAAGACGAGCTCGCTTAACTTTGTTGTGGTCTAATCAGTTATGTCTCGACCGATCATTTCAAATGAAAATTAACGATAAATTTTAGACGATCGTTCGCTTAAATTTCCAATGGATATCGAGTGTCGCTGTACGTTGCATAGGTAAGTTAGATTGACCGAGTATACCGTATGTCGACGTCACGAGGTACGATCGAAACCCGACCTTTGGATTTAAAGGAGAGAACGCACGTAGGCTTCCACTGCTTTGTTTTTGCTTCCTCGGCGATTATACCAACAGTTTCGAGGTAAACGCTCGTAAGAATGTTTTACGAAACGCATCGCTCGTAGCTGTTTATTTTTCGCGACGAGAATCAGACGCACAACATTTAGTCGATTGGAAATATCAGGATTCGGAGTGTCGCTTTAACGTTTCTCTCCATTACGTTAAATATCTTATAGAGTACAATAAGCGCGAAAAATCCTAGTTATACAGAGAAATTACGTCGACCTGTCTATATCGAGTCAGGGAATGCGAGAGTTCAGGTTTAAAATCGAGAGTCGACCTTAAACCAGCCGCGTCACGTCGTTGGATCTTCGAGACATCTTTAACCTTGACCTCGTCGCTGTTGCGCTAGCAAAATGCTGGACTGTCTCGACATTCAGCTCGCTACTTGCCAACCTTTTCCATCATACGGTGTGCTGCGACACTGCGACCCAGTGCTCGCCATTCCTAGCCTATTGCACGTGTCGGTTCGAGAGAGACGGTCTGATCAGTTCGGGATTGTTCTACTCGATAAACCGCGCTGGTAACGGATCGGTATCGGAGCTTTTTCTCTCGTTACAAATGGAAAATCGTACACTATACGCCGTCTCTTCGTTCTCCACTGACCGATAACAACACGATAATTAAACGTACGTGGCTATTCGCAAACGCAGTCTGTTCGATTTGAAACGAAAATGGAATTGTTTCTGATGCTACCGTCGAATCTTCTTTCTTTGAAAAATGGTAGAATAATCAACGACTGCAATTACCGTATGTAGGTTACCGTTTTCGATTATTTCTTCACGTATCGAAATATCTGCCACGACATTCGTTTTTTTTTCATTTTGACTGCCCTTCGATTTGTTAACAATTACGTTCCTTTGGGACACATTTGGGAAATGTAATGATCAAACGGTAGGTCATTAAGCAAATTTAGAGTTTTACGTGCACAATTAAGGAAATAGAAATTAGAAAAATTATAATCGATATTCCACTTGGGATATTTTGTATATTTTTATGTATCATATGTACCCAGTGTAGTTTTGCATCTTTAAATTTCTCTCTGCACTTTTGTCTCTGTCGATTTTCTGACATTTACGATACTCGGTGGTTAGAAAATACATTGAAAAATGAAATCCCGTCTTATATATAGCGATCGTGAGTTTCTGTTCTCGTAATTCCTGTCTCTCGATCCGCGAAGTATAATTTTACGCTGCACGGTTTTCGTAATAAATTTGATTTGAAATTTTTGCTGTTCGAATAATTCCTGCGTCTATAAATCCTCATTTCCCTCGGTGTTCGAAGTTTCGAAAATGATGAAAATGGAACACGAACGTGTCGTAAACGTTAAAACGTACGTCAACGTTTGATTAATTACCTTGTTTTATGGAAATCTTAAAAATACTACTCGCTTTGTAGCTCGTCCGAATTTATCGTATTTTTTTGTCTCCAATCTTTTCCACTTGAAATATCGAAATTAATTTTATTATCGTGGTAAAGCTATCGCAACGCGTTCGTAAATTCCGTATCTCTAAACTGTATTACTGTATCTCTCGGCTATATTAACGATTGCATTCTGCAATAACGAAATTAATTTTATTATCGTGCTATGCCTATCACAATGAATTCGTAAATATCATATCTCTAAACTAGAAGTGTATTAACGATTATAGCGCGCAATCCAGTTGGAATTAAATTCACGTAATTTCGTTCGTCCAATCTATAAGACGACTCGATAAATCACACGTTACTACGCTTTGACAAACTTCCATATATCGTTCACTCATTTTTCTCCGTTTCTTCAGGGTCATTAGGTTGTCAACGTTTTCCTCGATATCTTATTAATCGTATTAATCGTATTCATTTGGAATTTTTAACGCGAACTTTCGTCGAGGTCCCTCGTCGTTACTCGTTCCATTCGAGATGTAATTTGTCCAAAGATTCTTTGCTTGCAAAACGCAACACAGGTATAACAAATGATTCTTCGGCTCGCGAACAATCAACGCTTCAAACTCTACCGTCGTTAAACGATTAGCGACGAAACAGTGATAAAATCTGAAAATTCAAACGCCACAAGGCTCGAACCGAGTCCGAAGACTAAAAATCGAGAAATTGGAAAATTCGAGAATTCTAATATTCGAGAATTCCAATATTCGCGAACTTTACGGATCGAAAGTTTGAAAATTTGACAAAATGAAATACGAGTTAAGACGATGTTTTTCGTCCAACGTTAAGATACCATGCAATATCTGACTAATTTAAGAAAACGCAGAAAAGTCAGAAAAAAATGTACGCAAATCAATTCGAAAGAACATCAATAGCTGCGATATCATCTTTCGAACGATCTGTCGTTGACAACGTTGTGTGTTTTTTTTTTCTTTTTTTTTTTTTTTTTTTTTTTTTTATCAACGTGCGACATCGAGCCAGTCAGTTTTCAGGCAGATAATAAGCCGATTGATAAACGGCCTAGCATGAAATCTAATACGATCCGGTCGAATCGAACGGTGTCATCGGTTATTCGTTGATAACGCGTTACGTAACGTTTCCGATATGAATTTCGCGATGATTCGCAGCTGGATATATTCGACAGACGTTTAAATCGTTTTCAAAGCGAAGAGGCTCGGATAACAGCTTATTCCAACCGCTCGAATCGCGAATCTATTATGAACCAGCGAACCGGTTCGCGAACCAGTTACGATCGACACGTTTTATTTACACGAAAGGTATAAGGAGTGGGCGGGATTTCTTTTCGGAGCTTTGGCGAACGTGCGCCGATCGACTATCGATGGCGGTAATGTAAACGACGCACATGCAGCGAACGAGATCGTTTCGATATAGAAAACGATCCTCCCGCTCGTAAATAATTCTGCCTTTACCAGAAAAGCGTTTGCCTTTCTTCGGCAACGAAACGCTCTCTCATAAGGCTGTTTCTTTCGAGTATTCGCGAGTACAGAGAAGTCGAGAGAGTAGAGGGCTGAGCTATGGCGCCGTTTTAACCTTGTCCTGTCTGTCTATCAGTCGCTATTCAAAGTTGAATTTGTAGGGGATTGCCGGATTTTCTTTTTAAGCAAAATAGGGAAAATAAATGGACTGTGGCGGACGGATCGAGATAACACTTATTTATTTCGGCAGAAAGAAATATGCCGTGGCGATATTATCGACAAATTTATATAATGTATTAAGAAGAGTTCAAAATACAGGGGTACAGGTGAATGTTCACGCGTTTCGTAATAATATTTTTACAATTGAAACTTGGATTTCGGGCAAAAGTCCTAAGAATAATATCGATATAAATCCGTAGAAAAAATCGTATGCAAACGAGATATTTGAAAATCATACAAACGCGATTGTATGGAAGATTTTCGTAGAGGGGAATTATCGAATCTCGAAGATCGTAAAATCGTACAGCCTTGAAGAGGGTTTTTTCTCTTTTTTTTTTTTTTTTTTTTTAAAAAAAGTTAACGAGATATTTGAAAATCATACAAACGCGATTGTATGGAAGATTTTCGTAGAGGGGAATTATCGAATCTCGAAGATCGTAAAATCGTACAGCCTTGAAGAGGGTTTTTTCTCTTTTTTTTTTTTTTTTTTTTTTAAGAAAAGTTTCGAATAATTTATCCGTGGTTTGAAAGCGTAAAAACGCAATATCAATTAAATCTATTGACCTTGCCGATTGTATCGTCTCTCTTTTAGTACGCTGCATACATATTTCTCAATCAGTTGATGTGATTAATAGTTCCGAGTGTCGTTTGGTATTACGACACCGAACAAACGAAACGAGGTCTGCTTGGAATTGGATTTTAGATTAAAAGAATAAGATTACAGATCGGATTACAGGATGAGACTCTCTTCGATGATGCTGAAAAGATTATTACTCGCTGGTAATAATTTTACAGCAATTGCGGGATTAATCTTTTCAAATTATTTCAACAAGTTATTAATCAACGACAAATGGGGAAACATAGATTCGATAAAACTGTTCTTCGCAATTTTAACGCAACGTTCGTCCTTTACGAAAGGATTCTACTATCGATAGTAAACGAAAGAAAATATTATCATTCGTCAATTATCTTCCTTGTAAATAACCAAATTTTCTTTTTATAATTAAAAATAGTTCGGTATGTATAGTTAGTTTAGCACAGTCGCATTTCATACGTAAGTGAAATTAATAAATTTGAACGACAGGAAATTTAAGTCGAATGGAAATGAAAGAGAATTGAATCTCATTTCTCCAACTACAAAATATTAGTCTTCAAATGAGCGAAAAATCGATGTTCTCAGTGTACGTCGGAGACAATAGTTGCCACGATAATAGAAGTTGATTTTCACTTTATTTGAAATTCATTCGAACAGCCTGATACATAATTGTATTTGCATATTCTTTGCGCTCTGTTTCTCAGCTACGCGTTTCCTCACCTTTGTCTTCCCTCACTTTGTTAACGTACCTTTCATCCGTCTGTCTATACCGTCATCACAATTCTCACTATTATAAACGAAGGATCGCTATCTCGTTCGTAAATAATAAAAATAGAAGAGGAACATCGTTATCGATTTTATCGTTCCATGTTTGGCTAACGACGCGATAAATAACACCAATGGAAAAGAAATTCGAGCAAACGCCAAACGGACATCGGCTCGTTATTAAATGAAAAATTACGTTTTCAAGATGAAAGGAACGTGGAAATAACTTGATCGCGCGTCATTCGTACATTATCGTCGATCACCGCGGTTCTCCAGGGTGCATCGATTAAATTTACAAATCTTACTTCGTTCTCATGGAATTTCAGTGTTCGGGAATACCGGTTCTGCAATATCAATCAAACCATGTCTAAACAAAGCCTTAATGCGAGGCTTATCCGTCCATTTATCGCAAATAACCCACCGATACATTATCGTTTCATCGAAACGATCAAATAGCCGTTATTTTAATATTAATGAAACATTTCACGAGAAACCTCTCGAAATTATACATGTAACAATTACGATGATTTACGCTGATGTTTATTTAATCTGTCCGATATACACAAACGCGTACACCCTCGTCCACAAGTAGCCGATTATTAGGAGAAATGTAAGAAAACTTGAAAGATGGTTAACAATGATCGTAATAAGATAATATACAGTTCAATAATATTATATTAAAACGTTTCAACATTACTAATTTCATATAATGAAATTTCCTTTTCTCTTATTATATGTCCGTTATGTTTCTTGATAAATTTTAACATTAACGTTATTATCGTTAAAAATATCGATAACATCGTTATTGTCGTTCCAATTTTTCCACGATCCAAGAATTGCGACATCTCGTAGAAAACAAGTTACAAGTTACAGATCTCTACCATAAACTTTCATAAAATAAGAAAATCAGGCAACTTGTAACTTCCAACATTCGCTTGTAAAATTTCATTCGCCTCGTTATCAAACTTGTTCCATTAAACTATTCCGAAAGGATGTATGTAATTGCTGATAATTCGAAACTTGTGAAATTTCGGTAACAGTATCGGTTCAGTCGTACAAGACGGTCCGATACTTGTGAACGAGAATGTACACAATTGTAAGAAACGATTTTCAACGTAGTCAAGTAGCAGCGGTTCAACGTGATGTATGATTCATGCCGAAACTGATAAGGCTTATTTTGGAAGCAAGAAGTACACGGGGACCGCGTTTATCAAAAGCTTTTTGCTTCCAGTTCTACCGCCGTTACCTGTGAAACTTTCAGCCAACTTCGATTCGTCTTTGTACGATAATAACAATAACAAACGACAATATTCTTTCACGGTACAGGCACGGGACAAATCGCGGTCGTTCCGTGAGTGCATAATCGATTTAAAAAAAAAAGAAAAGAATAGAAGACAAATGGATCCGCACCTTGCCGAATAACGATAAATCTTAAGTCAGGCGCTATTTAATTCTACTACTATTCGAGACAATTCGCTCGATCGACGCCGTGGATTGCATGAAATACTGCAGTCAGCGCGGCAAATCCCATCCCCGTGAAAAACCATTATGGATCAATCGCGATTACACAACAATGCCTTTTAATTTTATCGAATTGGAAAAACGCCAATCGCCGGATAAAGTTTTCGTTGACAAGTGCTAATTGCTGTAGAACGAAAAAAAAAAAAAAAAAAAAGGTAT
>NT_176968.1:214810-217545 GCF_000188095.3 Bombus impatiens
AAAAAAAAAAAAAAAAAAAAAGGTATCATTTGTTGGCTAGCGATCGGTGAACCGAGGAACGTAGCAGTGTAAATCTGGTCGATGCCATTTTTTCGTGAAACGGTCCTTCGTGTTTATTATTTATTTTTATTTATTTATCCTCCTGCTATCTATTTACTTTTTCATATTTATCGTCTAAAAGAAAAAAAAAGATGCTAAAGATAAAAGAACAAACGATTTACTCGCGATCTATGTAACCGATTATATTCAGATAACTGTTATCGAGCGATATAAAAGTATAAATTAATTCGATTAATTCTTTATGCCTGTACCGACTTCTCTATGCGAAATTCAAATATCGTACATCGTTATAGTTACACGAGTTTATCGATTATTACCTAAGCAAGGTGACAAACGAATAATGAAATTACGTAGAATCATCGAACGATCCGTGATTTCCAATCTGTCGATGATTACGTAAATAAGTAAAAGGAAGTATAATTAGCGCGTAACGATCGATTTAGAAATTAGCATTAAGACGTTTCAATTTTTCTACCTGGTAAGTAGAAGGTGTACGTAAAACAAGCTGTGCCATTTCTCTGCGGGACAAAACGCGCAGTATGGTAATGCTGAAGAGTTCTTGTATTACGCGACAGGTGATTCTCGCTGTCGCTGATAAAATTTGAGAAATGGAGGGTCTGATGGCGTCGAGTGTCTTTGCGCCACCGAATTATGTAAGTTTCTTCGTGTAGATCCTCCGTTTTAAATATTTCAAGACCATGATTATTTCCTTTCTGGAAATATATTTCGTTTCGTTGCTAACAATGTCCGTAATAATAAAATAATAAACAACTCGAAGATACAAGATCCGACCTTTCGCATTTTCTTCCTTCGTCCAATTTATATAGAGAGTTCGTTGTATAGGAGAAGTTGGAAAGATAATTCGTCGTGTACCTTGCAGACACGTTGCGCCAATTGTAAACCAATCGATATTGCGACACAGCCTTAATTTCGCTCGGGAAATGTTACAGCGTTCGCTGGTAACAGGGGCAGAACGTTCGAAATCGAAATAGGTGTATATCGATTCTATTGTATCGCAATTCGTGTTACAACAGGCACAGATTTACCAAAAATATAGTACAAGACGGTTCGAACACAGTGGCGTTAATGTGCAATTTATTTCTGTTGTTTTTTGGCGGACGATAGAAAAATCAGAAAGGCAGGGATTTTTTTATTTTGTTCACATCGCCAACATTTTTCCAAGATATTCTTCAAAATTGCCGGTTAAAATTGTTTGCAACGCTCGATATCGACCGGTGGAAATTTTATTTGTCGCCTTTCAAATCACTGCAACGTTGAAATTACTTGATTTCGCTTATAAAGATCATAATGGAGGAACTTTCTTCTAAGATTTCTTTTATATTCAAGTTGTTGAATTATTACGACCTTTTTATTTATCCTTCAAGTAATAAAAAGAACGTAGTTCCTTAAGCGCCATTATAATTATCAATTCAAATATTGAAAAACTGCTTACTTTCGACGTAATTTACTCGATTTACCATTCTGTTTTACGGGCTCTCTTACCAGAAACTTTCTCTGTTATTCTTGAAACTTGCCATTTCTTGATCACGTCACGACTTTTTCTAGTTTCCAATTTGTTTCGCCCTCGAATTGTATCTTTCCAATATTTTTCACGTCTAATCCTTTCCTTTTTAAATTTCGTTCGCTTTCAGGTTTGACTAAAAATCCTCCGATTTTCACAGACAGACTCAAACCGAACATTTTCATTCCACGATGCCTCCAACTCTTAACTCTTGCTACCTTTGGATTTTATCAAACATCCCACGACTTATTCAAATTCAGTTTTCTCATTCCACGATACCTTCACCCTTTAATTTGAGTCTTTCAATCTTCAGATATTATCAAACCCTTCTCGATCCTTCCTCGACCTTTCAAACATTAATCCAAATTTATCTAGCAGATTTTCTACGTTCTGTCCACGATTAACAAGGCAAGCTTAATCCTTCCATTTTGCAAACATTCACCATCAGATTTTTTCAAAAAAGCTTCGAGCTTTTAAAATCAAACCTCCGTTCTTTCCATTCCATATATTTCTGTACTTATAATTCTTTCGTAAGCCAAAATCGGAGAATCTGTTACGTACACTGCCATAAATATTGGCAAACTTGGCCAGACTTCGCTTTAATTTGACATTTTACATCGTAAAACGTACAAACACGACGCGCATAAAGCAAATTTATAATGAAACAACTAGGAAACACGGGCAACGAAGAGCATTCGATTCTACCAAATGTCAGCACGGCCTTCTTCACGACCATTAAATTAATATTACCAAGAAAATTTTACAAATTCCAACGTTTCCAACGTTAACAAATTCCCTTGGGTACAGTCGCGAGTCATCGAAACCGGCGATCTAATTATGTAATTACATAATAAATTATCGCGCAAGCTGACCCAGGTGTCCTGATACTCGGTGCCGACAGTGGATGTGCAACGTCTGACGATCATCGGGAAAATCCGCTCGTAAGGTACGCTGGACACGAAGGAAAAAGCGAAGATGAACGACGAACGATCTTCTTCGGTCGACGAGATTTTTCACCGTCGAATGACGAAACGTTCAGACATGCCAGTCTCTCTCCGCTTACATCCTCGTTATCACTCCGTCCGACAAATCGCGCTAACGTACGATAAAGGTGTCCGAGCGGCCGAGACGGCACCAGGAAAACTGTCCACGT
>NT_176968.1:218266-291741 GCF_000188095.3 Bombus impatiens
CCGCGAGCCGATATCGATTTCTCGTTAGACCACGTGCAGCCTTCGCCGTAGTAGGCTGTGCGCTTATTTTTCAAGATGGCAAATCCGTTTCCGCGTGTACCGACGAGTTTCACCGTGAAATTCTCAACGACAACGACAATGACAACGACAATGACGACGACGACGACGACGACGACGACGACGTGGAAGCACTGCGGAATTCGCAACAAGCGTTACTTCGAACCGGATACCTGCTTGGGAATGTTTCCTATGGCAAATTCGACTCGAAGAATGGGAAAATGTTATGTATCGTATGATAGGTATGATGAAGATGCGGTGACTGTTTGGCAACTGTGTCTGCGCAAGTTGTATCACAGCGTCTGTAGGTGAATTTACCAGGAGAATTGTGATTCCACAACGGGTACTTGTTATACGAGCAACGGTGTTTCGTGTTTTGCGACCGATGTTCTTCTCGTTTTTCGGCTGTACCAGGTGTTGAAGAGGTTTTGTAACGTCGAGCGGCTGAATCGCTGGCTTTCGGTCGGCTCAAGTGGCTGATACCAAATTCGCGGCTGCGTGTGTATTCTACTTGATACATGTAATTGGTCAACTGAGTGTGCACGCGTGTTGAATAACGTGTTATCCGGATTTTCTAACGACTACTATTTTGTAATAGTTCCGTTATATGTGTGAGATCGCAGGCGTTTAAGTATACTTGGAAAGTTGACGAACGCGCAATAATACACGCAATATATAAAAATATGTAAAATATTTCAAAGTATAGTACTCGAGATATTTAATGAAACATATAAATATCTTGGGTTTCATTTTTTAAGTGTATTCACAGATATATCAATCTCTAGAGACGCTCGTAGAACTTGCTGTCATATTTTTAAACACTGTGCATAAACGTTTAACAAATATTTCTCATTTTTATCCACCGAAGGAAAAAGCTATTCGTCTATCCGTCAGAAATGGAAATAGACTGGAATTCTGCAAGCCGTGTCTCAATTACGGACACTCGGAAACGCGGCAAGAAACTTCCTGTGTTCTTCGATGAAACTGGAAACAGAGATGACCTAACGCGATATCAAAATGACAGAAACAGCGGGTGTAACCGAAAGGACGAGGGAAAAAGAGTTGGCTGGTCTGGCATGGTTTCTAAAGTGCTGGATTTATAACATTAATTTCCGTGATGGACAAGTTAGCCCGGCTAATGGCACTTTAATGACCGAGAACTATATCGAACCGTTGCTCGTTGGCCATGCGTACCGTGACGCATCTAAAATCAAGATTTACCCTCGTGACGCTGATCAATGACCGACTCTCCGGCCGATACACGAAACCGCGTATTCGATGCTTGCGGATCCTTGGAATTCCTTCGCGTCATGCAAATCCGGCTTGAGTTTCGGTTAACATCTCACGCTGAAGTGGCTTTCTCGCTTCCCTTCTCAAACTGCTGATCCTGTTCCACGAAATTGTTACGAGAGGATGTTGTCAGAGATGGAAATTGGTTGACAAAGTGTTCTTTACTGTTTGACGATAATAAATGGCCGGAGAGACGCGAAGAAGTATTTGCGTGTACATTTGGTCAGATTAATCAATTACCTGGACTTCAGTGACTTGAATTTCAGGAGTTTGCAATTTGTTATTCGTTCGATTTTGACTCGTTGTTTGTTCTTCGTATGATTCGAGATATTCTTTTGCGTTTGTTTCTTCCTGTTGGTCGAGTCGCTTGAATTTTGTATTATTCCGTAGAATCTTTACTACAATTAGTTTATTTACAATAAATGGATTCAACAGATGTTGGTTAAACAGGAAACGATGGTTGTTTAACGCGAACTAATCACAGTGACGTAGTATAATTAAGACAATTAAATAGTTGATTTGCAACTCTCGTCACTACGTTCTCTCTCTCACGCGGACCATGCTCTTTCGACAACGCGATTCGCACTCTTTGACTTCTCGATTCACACTGACTGTTAATTCCCCTTTGTCCCTTGGCATTCCTTTGCCTTTTGTCTTAGCCCCACCACGCACGTGTTGCCTTTTCCGCGTAACTATTCGCTCGAAGGAAGGACCGACGATACATCGTTGGGCCTATCGGCGCTAGGGCTTTCTCGCGACATTGTTTACGGTTCGCTCGATATTTCTTAGGCCTTTCGTCGACGATACTACAATTCACTATCTTTTTCTACAGTTAACACGTTTTAACAAAGTGACAGATGCACCAGGATGACTCCATTTGGTAATCTATTTCCCTATCTATATTAACCAATTTTTAGAAATATTATTGCTTTTATACTGTCTGCGGCGGCACTCGACCACGGAAATTTCCAACGGCTTCGCGACACAAAGCGCTATGCGTTCAAAGCGTAAGGCGACAGGCTTAACGTACCATCGATATCCCTACGATTCTTTCGCCGAATATTCCGAAGAATGTATACGCGACAACCGTCGCTGACTTCGAATAAACACACGCGTAGTGGGGATATCGAGGGGCAACAAAGGAAAGAATCTGTTTGGTTTCGAACCAAAACATTCATTCTGTCCCGAGCTGCGAAGTGCGCGAGGTTAAACGAAGTAAACAGAATTAGAGAAACGGGTTATCGACTCTCGATAGTTCAGTGTTAATCGTTAATAGTGGTTAATCGCTGTTTGTTGTTAATTGTTAAGAGTTTAATAAACGTTATTGTTGAAAATCGAGAGTATTTCTTGTGGGCACCTTCGCCGACGATCACCTCGTGTCTTTCTTTTTTCTTCATTTTTAACTACTGTGTGACTCGTTCGAAAATCCTTAACGATACATCTGAACAACAATACGTTTTAATATCTAGAAGCATACGTATTTTTCTACCGGATTTCGAGTTAAAAATATCGTCTCGTGGCAACAAATCTTCCTTCAATTTCATCCCACATATCCGCTCTCCGATAAAATTATCCACTTATATAAAATCATATTCACGAATCCGAACGATTTCGATTCGAATAATCCGACTTGCGTAACCCGCCTAACATAATAATTTAGAAGCTTAAGACACAAATTGTCAGTTATCCTGGGATCTTCGCGAGGAGTCGAAAAGTACCCTCGAACGTAATTATCCTGATTGTTCGTAGCTGGTAAATCGATACGGTGTCTCGTTGGCGAAAAGATTCTCTCAGAGCGCTATAATAGCTGAAAGAAAGAGAGAGAGAGAGATAGAGAGAGAGAGAGAGAGAAAGAAAAGGAGAGAAGTTGTGTTGTGTCGGGGCTAATGAAAGAACATTGTAGAACATCGGAGTTTCTTCATTTTGGTGTTCTTCCCGATGCTTTTACCAACAGCATTGCGTGTTACAGTAATCTACTCTTATTTATCTTACCATTGTTTTTCATTGTAGCAGGCGATGTAAATCGATAACGGGTGGGCGTTTTAATAAAGCAACAAAAATCCCCACCAGTACGTCGAGATTGCCTTTTTATTAAAGAAATCCGGTGAATTGCTGGCGCTTGGATAGGTACACGAGTTATAAAATGGAGGGCGCGAGTGAGTAAAAGAGTCGAAATAAATTTCGCCTGGGCGGAGCCATCCTCGTACGGTTTTTGTAGCTTTGAAATCTCATCGGCTAGGCTCTCCGGATCATTTTTTTTAAGGGGAACATGAAGTAGAAGCACCGAGAGAGCCACGAGAGGGTGACACTTCTACATTGCCACTTACAGTCACTAAATCTAAGGGTCGACGGAACTCGATGAGCACAGCGTTCCTCTAGCTCTATGTATTGTGCAAACTCGATTTTGCTGAAATCGCCAATTTTCGAAGGTAAATTCCGCTCGACGATATCGATCGATGTTTTCCTTAAAAATGATTATCGATAACTTTTTGATAATATCATACATTCTAAAAGACATTGTGTAACGTATATAGCGTTTCTACGCATTGCGACAGATGTACAGGATGGTCCATCTTAATCGATCTCCTTGCGCATTTCTTTACCGTTATCTTCATTTACTAACGCTTGTTTGTTCAGTTTAATCCATTAAAGCTTAATTTAAAATTAGCTCAACATTGCATTCGCAACTTTTTCTTCCGGCAATTTATGTTATTGCTTTGGTTTTTAATATCGCCGCTGTTTTATCGCTGTCGATGTCTGCGTATTTTTATATCTTCGATAATGTGCACTTTTAAATGAAACAGTTACCGACTACTTAACACTTACTTACTTACTGTTAAGTGAGAACTTGTATAAAAAATTACGGATTGATAGCTTTGACCACTTTAGTAGTTCGAGTGCCAGCGGACAGTAACTGCGACTACGCAACACGATAATCAACACGATATTGAATTCCGTCGCTTAACGTTCCGATTACAAAGAAAATTCTACGATTCGTACAGATTTTATAACGTTACGAAGCTAAAATACGGATACATTTTTTACTGGAAATAAAGATTTGAATAGAGAGACGGAGAAAACGTTCTAATAAAAGTTGTAATAAAAATCGTTCAAAAGACCTCTAAATAAACAAGTTTCTCCGAGCTCGAGCATTCTTGCCAATTGAAAAAGCACGATGAAGCGAAAGAACTCGTGCCATACAAAATTCATAACTGATTTAAAACTTCCAAAAGTGTATAATGTTTATCTGTGAAAAAAACACACCATCTTTTCCTCTCTGAAAATCGTATCACGTCCACTACTTGTAGAGACGCAACAACTTTCCATTGCTCTAGTTTCGTTCCAGCATGACCGATATTTTTTCTAAAACGAATATATTTTCCGAACACCCGTAGCATCAGGTCAAGACTTAGCAAAAAATTACCAACGCTCGAGCAATGAAGCGAACACTCCAAGCTACTCCATCAAAACCCGCCCCAAAATTCGTTTCTTCACTGTGTAGTGCTGTTGGCTGGTGTCGGTTTGCCTGCTTCTACGAGAAAATCACGCGTACGCTCCATCGCTCGTTTCCCCCTTCAAACTGCGATGGTTCGACTATTATACACCGTGTGCCTAAATTCATGCTTCGAACAAAATCAGAGATTCTATGGTTTTTTTTAGAATAAAGAAAGAAAAAGAAAAAAATTGACAATAACGAAATTATGTTAGAGGCGTGAGTTTTCAGGCACTCGATTATACTGACAACTACTCGCTATGTTCATATTGGAAAGATGTAGCAAATTTTACTTCGTTCAGCGTTGTACTTGTACTTTTAGTGCGTGACGCAAATTAAATAAAATATTTAACACACAAATAAATAAAAGCAACGTAATGTGTACAATTTGCGCTAAATATTAATAGCTTGAATAATATTTGAATAATCCCTGAGTAGACAGAAGCTATGTCCAAGTTGATAATTTATAGATCGTAATGCGTTCTAGCAAGCCCAGTTTAGTATCTATTATATCTCGGACATACTTGAAAATTTTCCAAAATTTCGATTTTCTCCAAAATTCAGCTCGCAACGCAATTTCATTATCCTCCGGTCATGGAAACTCTGCTAACGTCACATTAAAAGATTTAGCGCCACGACGTACGTACCGAACCCTCGATAGAAACAAGTAAAGTCGCATCACTTGGCCGTTTTTCTTTTCGATTCCCTTCTCGTCTTTGCCCCGCTTGATCACGCTTTGATCACAGCCTGGCCGGCGTTAATCAAGGCGTAAACTGCGCCTCGCTTCTTTCTTCGACGCTTCAACATGGCTGAGAAGGCTGTGCTCTCATTTCCAAGTTCAAAGAATCCGAGTTTTTACGACGGCTTGTTTTCCCTTAATACTCGATGTAACACGACCTCTCGCGTTCTACGCCTTCCGCGCTTCTTTGATCACAGCCAAGACTTGCAACAATCCTTCTCTTTCCCCCTTGAACCATTGATAACGATAACGAGAGGGTGGATGTAACCGGAGGGTTTTACAAAGGAGGAGAAAAAAACAAAAAGAAAGAAAGAAAAGGAACGAAAATGAAATATGTTTCGGCGGTTGGTCTGGTCTGTTCCAGGAAAATGGCTTGTTCGCGTGTCGAATTTATCGAGCACGATTGAAACGTAAAATCGACGTTACACGGCTGAAGGATCGCGTAGCTTAAAGCGTTTTCGCGAGCAACATCCAGATAACGAGTCTCCTTCCTCTCCTTTTTGTTTCCTCTCTGTTTTTACCGGCTCCTCCTCTCGACTTCTCTCGCTTCTTAACGGCAGGGTCTATAACGATATTACGGTTCTTCGACTTCCGGTTCGAGTTGCTACACAACCCGGTAGATTGATCCCTTTGAATTGGAATCGTTGCACCTTCGAAAGTCGAGAGAGTCGAAAAGTCATTCTACAGAATTCGAGCAAGTTTTAAGTATCGAATAATGTTTCCGTTCCCTCGCTGATCGTCCATCTTACGTTCTAATTTTTCCACTAGAAATAACTATACTTGCACGGTAAGTAAGTGTTTGGACACTCTGATCGATTCGCAGTAAGAATGTGTGAGCTTTGATAAATCGTAGAAATTAATGGCGAATTATAACGACTGCAAGTTTCTACTTACTAATACTTTGTTACAGAGTCAGTGAAAGTTGTAAATTTTGGTTACTTTAAATTGTCTGATCATCCGGTGTATCTGGTTAAACGAACAATAGTATATCATAGCTAATATTAACACTAGAACGTCCATCTTACGTTCCAATTTTTCCACTAGAAATAACTATACTTGCACGGTAAGTAAGTGTTTGGACACTCTGATCGATTCGCAGTAAGAATGTGTGAGTTTTGATAAATCGTAGAAATTAATGGCGAATTATAACAACTGCAAGTTTCTACTTACTAATACTTTGTTACAGAGTCAGTGAAAGTTGTAAATTTTGGTTACTTTAAATTGTCTGATCATCCGGTGTATCTGGTTAAACGAACAATAGTATATCTTAGCTAATATTGACACTAGAACTACCACACTAGTCAAATTGACTGGTTTTACAATTTTATTTTAAAATTCCTACTTCATGTTATATTTTTTTCCACACTGATATAATGACTTTCGCAACGATAATTAAAAGAATAATATAATGTATTGTGTTTTATCTTCTATGTATTCAAACTGAAAATAATTTTGTATCAAGGCTACTTATACCAACACCAGTCAAAATGGCTGGTAATTGTCAAAGTGTAAAAGGGTCCTGCAATCTGTTCATCGAACCCCAATTAACCAGTTTCCTCGTTTTCTACAACTTTCCGCACGTTTTCAAAATTTCAAGTGCGTATCATTCGATATGATGATATCAGTTATCAGGAAAATAGCTAGATGCTAACGCTAGAAATATCACAGCAGTCAAAATGGCAGGTTCTGCGATTTTATAAATTTGTCAACCCTCGTTTAGGGATCCCAGATGGATTAATAATTTTACGAAATCGCCTTGTGTCAAAAGTACGCGTCTATCTGGATACTTGTAAGCAGTGCAATAAAGTATTATCACTTTCAATTTTTTATTTAGCGATCTATCGATAACCAATTTTCGGCAGGAAACTCTGCATGCATCGTAATATCCGATAATTTATTTCTACGTAACAATAAAAAAGCGGACGGTTGCCAGCAATACTCTTAAGTTGATCGTGTTTGTGCATCGTTCTGTCGCCTTTAATCCCACGATACCGGCCGCTCTATACTTGGTATGAATTCTCCTTTCTTCGTACCGTTGCCCTGCATACCTGATATAGATTCTCATTTCTTCGCGTGTCACTGGCCTCTATACGCGATATAGATTTTACAGGCAATTACAACCCGTTGTTTTAAGGGTGAAACCTCTGGGTTATAGAGTTAATTACCATCGAGGCTTGAAATTCAAACTTTCCATGTACAGGCCCCTGTGTAATGCGCTCACGTGTATAATAAAGTCGTAGATTGAAAAAAGAAAAAAAAAGAAAGTAGACAAACGAAAAGTAGGATCGTTATTTTAAGGGCGAACTTTATCCGGTTTGAAACTGGACGGTAATTTGGCGAGCAAACAACAGATGCAAATTATAAGGTGTTTCAATTATAGAATTAAATTAACGGACAGTTTATTTACAAAGTATCCGAGTATTTGGTAATTGCAAGTTCTTTTCTAAATGTCACCGTGCGTCGAAATTAATGGACGGTCTGAAAAATGCAAGCAATCCGAGCCACAAAGCGTGGATAATGAGACAACTGAGCTGAATTATGGACTCGACCATGCGGAATTCTCGAAACGCGTGAATCTCGCGTTACGCCACGAGAACTCGCATCGCCGTTCGCCAATTAAAGCGAATGGATGTCTCGTTGATCCATCGATCGTCGATACTTTTTCGCGCGATCCGTTTACTGCGCGGCTAAGAAATATGTTCAGCGAAACTTGTTGTTTATTGCGATCACCGGTACTGGTATCCGAAATGTGCTGATTTAAGTAACCGATATATTACACTTTGTGTAAGTCCTGCTTCAAGGTTTAGTTTTTGGTGATAAAAAACTTGGATAAGATCCTTCGGCGAGTTTGCGATGGAACACATAGTAAGTATAAGAAGTTGGAGCTATTTTCGTAAGAAACCGATCATTATGAAAGAAACCACTTAAACTCACTGTCGAAGAACGTTGTTAGCAATAAATTTCCCAATTAAAGATATTAAGCCTGTACCTTATTTCAGATATTTTCCATTTTAGAAAGATGCAATTTGAATATTGAATCTCCTTTTTCACACCAAGGAAGGAAAAATCACAATTAGCATTAACGATTGCGACTACGTAACGTTAGTATGAATCTATCCAATTAAATTTAACCTAACAAACACGATCGATGGAAATTTGTGAACGATAATCTTATTTATCAGGTTATCCGCAAAGCGTCTTTCTTTTACAGATACGTCTTTTACAACGATGCATCTTTATATAAACGTGAAACCTAATTTGTCGAACGTCGTGATCTTTATTTTGATACGTGATATTACGATATGTATAATTTTATGTGCTAGACTAGGTTAGTTGCGTAATGGTGATACTTGTATGTGAATATCAGTGTGTGGAAGTATGTGTGTGCGCGGCGTCTCGAAAACAAATGAATGTAAACTGTTCAGTCGGTTAACAGTCTGCTATGGAAGAAGCTGAGAGTGCGTGCAAGTGTGTATCGATGAATATCTTTGAAATCGCTTATCAAATAAATATATAACTATTCTAATATGAATTCTAAGTGTGAATTTAGTGTTCTTATACCATTATTTCGGCTATTAAGATGCAAAATTCTCAACGCGTGATTCGATAAAATAATATAAAACGGAAAATGTTGTGCATCGATTAATTCCTTATAAAACGAAAGAAACTTTTCGAGTGACTTGATAGAAATAATATTCTGCCAGCATATAATGAAATACAATTTTGTAGAGTGAATTAATTCTCAAATTTGTGTCGTCTATGGTGTAAAACGTCTTTCGTGCACCAAGCGAGAAGCCATATTTTTCTTTCAAAGAGTATCAAAGATGGAGACAGTTAGTGCTTCAAACGTTATAATATTTAGTCGACGAAAAACGAAGTGAAAAGACGAGATCCTCGAATGTTTATCGATTCAGTATGCAACAATAGATTCGTGATCGTGGAAAAATGGTTGACATTTCGACGCGTTGCCAACGGAAGTGCATAATGGCTGCTCGAAAATTTATAGCGTCCTTCGTGACAGCAAACTTCGCATGCATAAAGCGCGGACACGCGGCTCGGAACGATCACAGGCGAATTTGAAGAAACACTTCAGGTTCGTTCTAGCCTGGCATCAACTAGAATCCCAGTTTGCTCTTCTATCAACGAGACTAGATTCCTTGGACTCTGTAAACACCAAGCGCACGGTAAATCTTAAACATTGACACAAGATCGTTCGAATAATCCTGGCACGGGGACGGGCAAAAATTCCATGATTTATAGTTAAAAGCGATCCTCTGTTGCAAGGATACAGAGCGGTTCGTTTAATTCTATATCCTCCAATTTCTGTTGAATATATTTATTTATTTATTTATTTATTTACTTTTTCTATTTTCTCTGGTGTCGGCACCGGACAACTTCCGGCTTTCCACTGTGTTACACTTTCTAAATTTTCTTAAAATTTATATTTCACTTCGTATACACCATAAAATATAACATTTTGAACAATTGTATAGCACGTTCTATAAGAAATAACGATATGTTGTTTAAAAATAAGAATATAGATGGCGGAATGGTAGAACAAGATGGTGGAATTGAGATTCTGATTCATCCGTTAAATATAAATCAACTAATATTATTAGGGAAATTTCACGAGTCGCAAATTTTCAATGTTAATAAATGTTTCTCGTATATCAGTAACAAGTCTGATGATAAAGTAAGATAGGATTTTACAAATCAATTTCACGAATCTAAATTTCGCCATATTAATCTGAACTGTCGTTGCACAGTTCGTTTTCGATAAACGACACGTTATTTTAGTAAATATTGTCATCCATTATTATTATTATATTTATGTATGTAGCCTGTTAAAACGATCGAACGAATCCCGTAAATAAGATACACGAATTGTATAAAAAGAAAAAAATGTCGGTCAGCGGAGTAGAAAGTTACAGTACGCTCAATTACGTACAGTTATTTACGTGACATTTGAAAGAATGGCCATAATCACCTGTGGGACATAAGAAGCGCCTAGCGACTATAAATAGTGACTTTTAATGCAACCAAGTGCTCGACATTGAGCGGCTATAGTCATCTTTAGCAACGACTTAACTGGAACGCTATATTTCATTGGTCGGTATACGATAATCACTTCGAAGGACAGATTCAGAGACAAGAAACTATTATTTAGATTATTTATTATCGATTTTTGAGAACGCATTATTTATTTATCAGCATGTTTTTATTTCTCTTCGCCATTTGTTACGAGCCAAGTCGTTAGTTTCGGTCGATGCGAAGTCGAATTAAAGCGCAAATGCAATTGCGATCAAATTGTAGGACAATAATGGAAACAATAGAGATAGGGAATAAAGAGAAGCTTGAAACGATCTCTTAAGGTTCGTAGAATAAACTGACGGTAATAGTTCACGGTGACATCGACGATTAGTATTATCGTTTTGACGATTTAGGTAGCCTCGAGGGGGTACGAGACATAAAAAAACACAAGGCATATAAAATGGAATATAAGAAAATTAATTGAAAGAAAGAAAAGGTATTCGATTTAGAGATTTTCCCCGACAAGCTAAAACGATGTAAATTTTGTAGAAAAAAACATTTTCTAAAAATCTAAACTGTAAAATGCTGAACCGCGAACAAAAGTTAAATATTTCGTCTGATCGATAATTATTATTAGCACACAGTGATTTCCGAAGAATTAAAAAATCGTAATGTTTCGATCAAAATTCACCGTATTTGTAAGCAAATGGTTACAACCGAACAACTTCGAGCAATAATTGAAAAAGAGGAAAAGAAGCTTGAATATTCCTCGATCAGTTTCTCGTTACAGATAAAATTTCTCAAAAGATTTATCAGTCGTCAAACGTTCGTCAATATGCAAAAGCCAGTGTTAATTAGAAACGAACTACGAAGGTGTCGGGAACGGGTAACGCTCGCGACGTCAGACGCAGCCACTAAATCGCTAAGGAAACAAGGCTGAAACGCATTCCAGTAATTACAGGAGTCAGGCTAAAGCTGTTTTTAAATACGTGGATCGGCTGAATCGCTGGTTGGCTCGCGTCGTTTTCCTGAACGCAATTACCGCGAATATTCTTCGTGGCCACGTGGCTCTGCAGGAGTCGCGCTTATTCACGCTACCGTGCTCCCCTTTCATTACAGGCTTCATTTCATTAAGGGGACATCTCGCTAGTCTGTGCAACGATTATGGGAATCGAGAGGAAAGAAAGAAAGAAACAGAGTTCAAAGGACTTGAACCGCTCACTGGTTAACCGTTTTCTTACTCGAGTCTGCTGACTTATCGTCCGATACACGTATATACAGTCAGGTGCAAAAACAAAAGAACAGGTGGTAGTGGAACTAGGTTTCAACGAAGTTTAATCGAACTAGCGGCACTGGCGTTATATGCTCGAGTTTAATTTATCGAGTGATAAGTTTATTCGCGTTTACTTAAAAGAGCGCGTGAGATACTATTATTTACTTTCGCACAAAATCTATTTAAGAAAGCTACGAATAACGCATTAAGGGGATGTCCCGAATTAGAATGTTCTAAAACAGCGTCTGTTTGTGATTTTTTTTAGAAGGGCAAGAAAGAAACGAAGTTATTGAATTTTGAGGTATGGTTTTGTATATATTTAACGAATACAAAAAAATTTTTTTTAGAGTAAACAAAAAAATTATAACAGATTTCTAAGCCTATTTCATGGGCTGTGGTTTTCGATCGGCGTGAAGGATACACCTCGTAATTCTTGACTGAAACGAAAAACCAAAAAAGGATTAAATTATTATATATTTTTTTTCTCGATGAACTTAAGTTGTTCCGAAAGTATCTTTCGTTTTGTAAATAAACGATAGACGTACGACGCTTTTTGTTTTCTTTGTTTCATTGAATTATGTACGATCCATTTATATATATCGTATATTTTAAAGAAACTTTTGAGACATTCTAATATATTTAGGCGGTTTGTTTATAAATTCAGATGCATTCACATTTTCTAAACTATTCTTGTAACCAGACTGGGAATTTCTATGCATTTCGAAAAAATTTGAAGCCACAAAATTGCACCAGGATGTACATAATATGATGTACGAAAACGTACAAGGTATTCAAATTATAATTTGCTTTTTGTGGTACTTGCTGGGGACTAAAACAATTTCCTACCGAGTTTCTACTTTTTTAATTATATTCCCAAGAACGTGAATTTGCATAAAAATCTGCAGTCTACTTAAAACATTCCCTTTGAATGTATACATTAATGGAAAGCGAACCGACTTATTGCTCCAATCCATTAGATTATTCAGTAAAAAATAATCGAAATTAGTATTTACATTTTTCTTTAAACAAGCCGCATTTCATTTCAATTCACCGATGCCTATTTCCACTATCTGGCCGCTTATTCTTGTGCCCGACTGTATACACCTACAGAGAAAGAGAAGCTTGGGAACGTTGGAAATGGAGAAAAGAGAAACGACCGTCCAGCTTAAGCAATCACATTTTCAAGATCTTAATATAGAGACACGTCATCGTGCCGCTTTTCCACTGCACCCCCTCAACCCTCTTAGTTTCTCTCTCTTTCTTTCTCTCTCAAATCGACGACTTTCTCCCAGTGGAACTGAGCAGCGGAACCCTGGGAGGAGAGGAGAGGAGAGATTGAGAGAACGCAGGGAAGCAAGAGAACACAAGAGCACAAGGGGGAACGGAATGGTACAGCAGGAGGGGGAGAAACTGTAGTGAGATAGAGGGTGGCCTGGAGGCGAGGCACCGTAGGAAGGGTGGAAATAACGGTGACTGCAGAAGTTTTCGCATTGCACGTAAATTACAGACGACATCGATGCATCCACCAAGTTTCCTATATTTGCAACGCTCTCCTCCGGGCGAAACAATCGCGGGATCTCGATACTCCTGCCGACAACCTCGCCGGATTCCAACCCTTCTACTCTTCCTCCGTGGATCAGGCCGTTCGTTTGATTTACCAGGGAAACTTTAATCGCGATACACTACGGCTAATTTTATTCCAGCAGCCGGGCTGCGATCAATTTAATAAAAGGGAAAACACAACGAGAAAAGAGAAGCAAGGGAACGCGAACTTGGACCATCTCGACGATGGATTTTATTTTCTGATTACGTAGGAAGATGAGACGAGCGTCTGGTAAGTTGAGACTCGAAGTTGATCCAACGGGCCGACGTCACAGCACGGCATGCAGTGGACAAAAGTCGAAAAAATCATTGTTAGATTTTGATCTTATTATCGGGTTGTAAACGATAATTCCCTGTTTATTAATTCCGATCAAACAGTAGCTGTTACGTCTCAAATACAGAGAATCCGAATAAAGAGACGCATAATTGTAATTTCCAATTTAGATGTGTCTTTCTTTCTTCAAAGAGCAATTTAAAAGAAAATGTTCGCACCGTCCTGTAATTCTGATTCTTCTGTGTCAAAGAGGCATTTCGTATTACGTTGCTGTATAATCTATTTTCTGCTACAAAAACTGCCACGCTTTATTTCCTTATATCCTTTATTTTTCTTTTTTCTTTTTCTTTTTTTAATGAAATCTATTCGTAATCGCGACTAAGTAATTTCGCATGGCAGTTAGAAAAAGATGGAAAGATCGTTGCCGATATCGGCACTGTTTATTCAAACGTCACCGTGTATGCTTGGACGAAGAAACGAATACTGGAGATATTTCAGTCGAGCCAGGGAGTAGGGAAAATGCTAACAAAGATTCGATAAATAGACTTCTACTCGCGTCCTATCTTCTGATATCAAGTTTCGAGAAACTGCGCATTATATGCATTTCTCGATCTTTGTCCGGAATGCTCGTTCAAATGCCGCACTGTAAGACGCGAGACCGTGCACTCCGAGTCTGTCCAGTGAATTTTGATTTTTGCTCTGAATTCTCATTCAAATGCCGCGCTGTACGACGCGATCATCTTCTCGAAATAACTTCTGCTTGAATTTGGCTTTAGTTTTACATTATCCACGGTTAAATCGTGAGTTATACGCTGGATACGAGACAATCGTTAGAGGCGATTTAACTCCTCACTCTGCTTAAGGCTGTTTCATTCGAAATAAAAATCGTATTTTAACAGATATTATATTTTAATTTCGTTCTTCGATAAAACGTTGCGTTTATCGCGTAGAATAACACAAAAAAATAAAAAACCAAATTTAAGATGAAAAATAAAAGAAGAAACTTTATTTCTTTTTTTTCTAACACTTGGTTTTACAACAGTCAAAAAAGGAAGTAGCAAAATATAGCGACAGATATAGCAAAAGAGTCAACAAACATCGAAACCCCCTAATTACTGGACTACTTGATAGACCTAAACATTAGATTTAATTAGTTATTTATATTAAGCAATATTTACTTATTTACAACATTTACTTAAAACTTACTTATCTATAATAAGTATTAACTTATTATAAATATTTACCCCTGTCACTGTGCCACGCCAGAAAAAATAACTGAAAATTCCCAAAGCGAGAATTGATTGCAAATATCAATAAATAAAAAAAACTTGGTTTTACAATTTGTTTCCGAGCTCTAAGCGTGACTTTTCAAGACTGACTCTTACAACTCGACTTCCGATCGGATTCGGTTATTTCACTTTTGTCACCCCTCAATATCATCCCCACTAACCGCGCGTTTGTTAGGCGTCCGTGACCGTTGCCACGCACGCTTTCTTCTGGAACATTCGGCTGAAGGACCGTTGGGATATCGATGGCTCATTAGGCACTTCGGCCATATACGTTTTCGCCGAGTGTCGCCACGTCTTTATTTCCATCGTCAGTCCATCGGGTTTGACGTGTGCCGGTCGTGACACGTTCTTCGACTTCTTCTGGATATTTCGATCCTACAATTTCAATTTAAATTGGTCGAAAGTATTTTAGCGAATTAATGCACGATTTTTTATATACTGATTTGTCATAGTCTGCAAAATAGTTCGCCATTCCCTTGTAACGTCAATTCACATCAGAGACCAGGTCACACACCGCGGGCAGGATGACGCTCAGATGTCTACACATCCTTGGCGCGTACCCTCGATAGTCCTAAGTACCCACCGGGGGTCTTGTAATTTTCATAGTTAAGGTCCTTCGGACCAAGCGAGTATCTCTTGTCTTAGGTTTCCTTTTACGTTTATCGTTTACTACGGGTTAACACGAAAAGTTAGTTTTTCCTCACTTCTGATGTGTTTCGTTAGCAACTTTCTCACGAGGGCGGCTAAAACCCTTCCTGGTCCACCAACCGTCTTATTATCCAATCGGAGACGGTGTCTACTGCCCTCGCTTCCTTAACCAAAATTATCATCAACAAATCCGATAGTCTCGTGTCCTTAGACACACCCACTCCTAGCTTTCCTCGGACACGATATCGTCAGTAAAACTTCACATATTCTGTATCCTTAAAATAGTCAACGTATCTTTGCCTGTCTCTACCCTTATAACTGTCGCGTACTTAACGTATCACTGTAACTAAGTTTTACATAACGTGGTTGGAGTGAATTATGATTTAGGTTAATTCAGCGTGTATTGCAGTTTGATCGCTGAATTTGTAATAAAGTTCAATTAAAACAAAATTAATAGTTGTGTTACGACTCAGCTATTTTTATTTTATCATCCAACCCTCAAGTTTACGTGACAACCTCGTTGATATTCGTTGCTATATATATCGTGTATTTCCTACTCTTCGCCAATGAAGTATAATGCATATTTGAAAATTTACGAAGAACGAGTATAAACGCGAAGAATAAGCAAAAAGAACGGAAGATAAAGTCCTTTTCTGGCCACGATACGGATCTTCTGTGGGCTTCTTATAAATTCGGGAATTTCGTGTGTGGTAATCGATTTATTATACAGATCGTCAGGAATATGGAACGAAAGAGTATGGAACAAAGAGCAGGTAAACTGTAAAATCGAGGTTTCCTCGGAGGTAGAACTTTTGTCGCAGTTTTAAGTAAAATCCTATGCTTGTTTTTCGTTGTACTGTGCGTTCGAAAGATTTAAGAATATTGTATTAAATCGTATAGTTACGAGCGGATTGCCAATGTTTATACAAATTCGTACTTTTATGCATGCAATTACCGAAGCGAAAGCTAAACGGATGTTCGTTTCGTTGTTCAAATATCAGAGTGGATTCGCTTTACGTATTTTCCGTATTTCGTAACATTTTTGTATATTTTTGCATCCCTTAATTTTCCTCCACACGAATGCATAAGAGTTGGCAGTCTAGTTATTAGCAATGGCAAAGCAGTTGCAATTCACTCGACCAGACAAATAGCTGGGACGTTGCTCGAGAGTCAAATGAATAACCACTAACCACGAATCCGTTTTAGCCAAATAATACGAGGCTTGTCCCATCCGTAGAACGATTCCGGATTAGCCGTCGTCGCGGCTTAAACAATCACATTTTCCAGGTCTCAAACAAAGACCCTCGTCCCTCGTTATTCCCCCCGCTTTTCCGTTTAGATGACAGCGGCGAGACAGGGTACACAGACGTGGGGTTGCTCGAGGCCAGGCTTCAACATCGTCGAGGAGAAGAGTTAAGCTCGAGAGCTCGTTCATCCTCTTCGTTCTATCGTTTAATCGACAAATGAAAACTTATTTATTTATTGATATCGTCCTTGGTGCGATAACGACTCACGACAATCCATAAAAATATATAAGTTTTATCGCGTGCATCAAAGCTATATTTGCTGAATAATTTACGATTCTCATCGTTCATCGGCGACTACCTTTTAACGATCAATGTGCGAATATACCAGTGTCTTATCGTAACAATAATATCAAGTTAGTTTTTGCATTACGAAGGAGAAAATTATTTTTCAACGTTTTAACAACATCTTCGAACTTTTTCAAGTCTGGCTTATTTTTTTCATAAGCAGCTCTTCGCGAGAGATACGGATGTATAGATGTATAGAAAAAGGCGATATTTTTTTTTTATTTATTTAATATTTCACATTCGCAATTTGTCCAATTTGGACATTTGGTAGAATTTTTTAGCTGTTTGATTATCATGTGGGTGGCTACCCCCAGCGAGGTACCATCTTCGTGTTTGTTAGGCTATACCCTTTATGAGATCTGCTGGGTGTTTTTAGTCTTCTTTCTATGCTTGATGCGTTGATCGTCTCCGCTGCCAGCCGGTTCGGTTGCGTTGCTATTCTTTCTCTGTATCTTCTTGCGCATCTGCTAATCTCCTCCTTGACCATTGGTATTCCCAGCTCTTTCCGAATATCCTCGTTTCTAACGTACCATGGGGCGTTTACTATTGTTCTAAGAATTTTAGCTTGCATTGTCTCTATTTTGCTTATATGGCTCGTTGCTGCCGTTCCCCATAGTGGTATTCCGTACGTCCAGATTGGTTTTATGATCGTTTTGTATATTTTTAACTTATTTTCTATGTTTAAATTGGATTTTCGACTTGTTAGAAAGTCGATGCACAAAGTTATGCCAATGCACTTGTCTCCTTGCTGTCTGTATTTTGTCTATTATTGATTTAATATGCTGTTTCCATATGAGTTGCGTATCTACGTGGAAAAAGGCGATATAGCAAGAAAAGTTCAGAAAGATTACTATTGCTCCGCGTGTTTAAATATTTCCACGTTCATGCAGATTTAAATTCGTATGAAAACGTAGCTGCACTCTTTTAGGAGACAAGGGGGTGGCAAGTGTTCAACGTTATATTCGTACGGGGGAAAAAATCCAAGCAATTTCTATATCCTAAGCCTGGACGTTCCCTGAGTGGCCAATTCCGCAGGTTGCTCGACCCGGGCAGGCGTTCTTCTGGTCGTTTCGCTTCTAACGCGGTTCTGCTTTCCGCCAAAGCAGCGCGCCACGGTAACAGATAAAACCGGATAATGGAAAAACTAGCAGCGGGGAAAAAAGCGGCGAAACGACGAGCAGAGATGGAAGGGATAAGAGTAGCAACGGTAGAGGTAGAGTCGTGAAAGTTTTGCATCGAGCTCTGACTTCGTAGCCAGAAAAACTCGACGCGTTTGAAAGAAGCTGAAAGTTTCGCTTAATCAAAGCAACGCTGATCCGAAATTGCAACGTGTCTATGTATATTTGTACATGTACGCTACCGTATACCACGTACTACTGGTCGAAAGTGCGTAAACGTTTATTTGCTTCTTAGCAGAATATAATTTAGTTGCAAAGTTAACCAGCTGGAAACACTCGTGCTGATTTTACCATTTATTGGAATATTAATTAGTATCGTTGTTGAAAATTGTGGATCTTTGAAGCCGAAATAACGTATAATAGGAACGCTAAGTTTATACCGAGGATTAATATTAAAATAATGATATATTTATTTCATGCACTTGTCTCAGCACTTTCTTCTATACCCGACTGTTAACCGACTCTTAACCGACTGAAGAGTTTACATTCCTTTGTCTTCGAGACGCTACGACACACATACTTCCACACACTGATATTCACATACAAGTATCTCTACTACGCATTTAACCTAGTCCAGCATAGAAAATTATACATATCTCAACAATTGTACAATTTACTTTTAAAAGTTAACGCGTAATAATCAAATTAAATGTCAAACATTGTGGAGAAGTTTTGTCATTTAAAGAGTTCGTTGTTCTCGGATTGTTTCGTTGTCGAACTGTGATAGGCCATAGCAAAAATGATCTTTTTTTTACTTTCTAGATAACGATATACTCGTTAAATTCAAAGTTAAATGGTTCTACAAGAATGATATTTATCAAGGTTCGACGATTTTATGACTTAAATAAATACAGCTCGTTTGTTATATCGATATACCGATATACTTACAAACATTGCGCAATTTCACGAGTATTTCGTTTAAAATAGTTGAAATATACGAAGCATGTCCTGGCGCGTTTCTCTGGAAAAACATGGGCTGCGATCATTTTCGATATTTCATTGGAAAAAATTCTAAACAAATAATTTGTATTCCATACGATATACATCTGTTGATTCCACGATATTTGTCACAACTGGTTTACCATTAATTCGTATACTTTGGTAACATTCGCGTGTGCCGTTGATACAAATCGACCAAAAGTGTCTACATATTTCTGAACGCGGTGTATACAGATTTATATACAAGCAGAAACAACGGCAATTATTAGTTGCGACGAGAACGAGCTAGAACACTGTCGATTCGCACAAAAGCATCGCGTGCCTTCTACGTCTGTTTAAATTAAAAAAATGCCTCGTCTAAGCTAATTAAACCGGACGCGCTGCCGCTTCCTTTAAAGCATCGCTGTCTAATCCGCTCGAGAAGAGCAAGTGGAACGTGTTTGCAAGTTGCTATTGCGTTTGTTAATTAACCTCGACGCCGGTATTTCGGCCGTAACGAGCAAAATTTTTCGCGTGTCAGGGACTTTTGATTGTTTGTTCTGTCTACCGACGAGATACTAGGTTTTCCCCTTTAGCGGTTAGCACAAGAAATGGACACATTAGCGATTCTCACACACGTACGTACGCGTGCGTATATATACGTATAAAGTACAAGAAACAATCAGGCCGTGATTCGTTTAAATTCAACGCTTTTGCATGAAATAAGAACAAACATGTTACGTATACGTACTGTTTACGTGATACGGCCATATTTATTCCACGTGCATAAAATTTCAGATTACCGCTCAGCAAAAAATACTGCAAACGTACGATTCACTATAGCGTTTGGATGGTATTTCTTAGTGAAGCGAATATCACGAAAAGGAAACGAGCAGAAACGACAAATTTTCATGTTCGAGATTAGTCGAAAATTATGGCACGCCGTTGAATTGGTATCGTTGCTGATTCAAGGTCGTTAAAAGATGGAAAAAGCGAAGCAAAGTTCTCGAGTTTCTTCCATGTTCAGTGATTATTGTTCGAAGTTTATCGACTGGTCGTCCCGATGGTTGAAAAGTTTTTAATGAAAACAATAGAAACTCCGAGGACGATGCAGAAGATAAATGGAATCGATGCAGTTATGTTAAACGCTTTCCGAAAACTGTCCAGCTACTCTTTAACTGAAACCTGTAAACTTAAAAACTTCTTCTAAACTCTCTCGTCCTAGAGACGTTTCTTTTCAGCTCCTGAAAATTCCATCTCGTTTCGTACCTTTAAGTGCTTTTGTCAGATTCGCGCACGTACACGCGCGCACATTTCTCGGAATCGCTCGTCTGTTCGAGACACGTGCTCCTCTTCAAAAATCTCAGCTTACGAGTCTATCAGATTCCGATCCGTAAATTCAAAAAATTATAAAACTTTTTCCTTATTCTCTTTTTCCTGACCAGATTCGCTTTAAGAGAGGACAGCGTGCTGAGATCGATCCCGGAAAATTCGGTTATTTTCCGATTTTTCGTTACAACTCGCCAACTGAAAGAGCTAGAAAAAATGCTTTCAGACAAAGGTTTTTGTTTTGCTTATTTAGTTGTTCACATTCACAATTTATCCGATTTGGACATTTGGTAGAATTTTTTGGCTGTTTGATTATCACGTGGGTGGCTATTCCCAGCGGGGTACCATCTTCGTGTTGTTTGTTAGGTTATATCCTTTATGAGATCTGTTGGGTGTTTCCTTTTTACTTCAGACAAAGGTGATTCTTCTAATCAGAAGTATCGTTTGGAAAATAATTTATCAACGAGTTACAACGTACCCTGACGAAGATTCTTACTTCCCGAGTCTTATTCCATCATTTACGTCCTACGACTCACATGTCACATCTTATATCGTGCATCCCATAATCAATACTTCATTTTCCATACACGACGCCACACAAAAGTTGCATATTACGTTCCACGACCTTTATTCCACTCGCCACGTGTTCCACTATTCGCATACTTTATACTCTATATTCGACATTTAACATTCACTATGTCATATCCATATCCATGTCCATTATCCAAGCCTATTCCACAGTTCACATTTTCATCTCGCATCTAACAACGTTTCATATTCCCTGTCTCCTTTTCTATATTCCTTTCCCAGTATCCTCGGACCATATATTCCATTCTAATTCACACGGTGTATATCTCCGCTCTACGCTTCATATTTCTACATTCTTCGTTCCGTAGCACATCTTGTCCCGACGCATATGCCTCTCCTCGCATTCTACGTTCAATATTTATCGAAACACAGAGAAATAAAATCGAAATGCGTTCGCGTAGAGGATTAGGATACGCAACGACCGATCGAAGTTTACGCTTCGAACCATTTCTGACACGTGGAACGCCGGCAAAGAAACGTGGCTGCACGTATACTTGGCAATACCAGGTGAAATCTAATTCGCGACACACGCCGACGCTCGTTCTGTGATTCGCCATCAACGCGTCAGTGGTTTCGTTGCGCGTCCGAAACGAGTTTTGTTGTTGTTGCTCGGTGTCTTCTTAACGGGGTTCGCAGATGTCATGGAAATCCCAGCGCAGTTCCTTGGGAGAGGAGAAAATTCCCCGAGACGCGGTCGTGCCAGCGGCGACAATATCGTAGAAAGCGAACACCGCGTTCCTCCATAAACGTCACAGTTCATTTCGTGTGACAAACGAGGTTTTGCAGCGTTACACCTTTGGCAAATCTCTGCGAACCATCGCGCACGGACTATAATGTAATTCGTTGGATAAATTGAAAACGTAAGGGAAGAAACATGTCCTGAAATGGTGAACGTTATGTAGCATGAAGAGGCAGCTCTTTGCGAGAGGCTTCTTCCTGCGAATTTCGCTAAGGTATTCTAAACTGGAGAACGTTGGTAACGCCAGTGAGTTGCATCCTTTTAGACAAAGATTAAAAGAATTATTTCTTAATCTCATTGAAAGAAATATTCGTAGAGGTACTCGACAGTAAACATTCCAACGGTTCCTTCGGGCAAAATGATTACCAGATGTCGACGCACCTATCATACACGGCACGAGTTCAGGTAGCCTGAGGACCCGCTAGAAATCTTAGGATTTTGTTCATTAAGGTTCTTCAAACGGACAAGCGGTCTTTGTCCCAACTATGAGAAGATCCGAGAAATCTATTTTTCTCGCGAACAACGCTTCCGCTAGCGACTTTCCCTCAAGGGCGGCTAGCATCCTTTTCTAGCCACCAACATGGAAATTGACCAATTAACAGCAACGTCGATTTCCCTCGCTTTCCGAACGAAGGCTATCCCCGACGAATCCGATGATCTCGTGTCCTTAGACACACCCCATCATAGTTTTCCTCTGAAGCATCATCGCGACGGAAAGTCATTCTCTCTCGCGAGGTCGTATCAGCGAGTGACTTTACGCTCGGTGGATATTCCACGTTTTAACAAAGAGTTAGTTTAGTGATACTTTCACCGTAGCCAAGCAAGTCGATTACGACTTGAGCCTTGGAAGAAAGCGCATTCTGTTACCCCGTTGACCGCGGATTCGTTGTTGGGCCTAGGATCATTGTCGTTAGCTTCTCGAGCGTCCGATTACCGCGGTTACTTGTCAAATTCTGTAATAATCGTATTTGCACTAGTCGATGTCTTCTCCATTGCATGGCGACAATGTGCAGTCCGAATGAGCATTCGTTTCACGCCCCTAACCCTAATCGTAATGAGAACTCGACATATTTATATCTTTATATGGTAATATTCAGCCGTTTATTTCGAAAGCGATGTAAATCCATTTCCTGAAATCTATAATATAATTTATAATATAAAGCAATAGCTAGAAACAAATGACGGTGAATGTAATCGTAATCTCTGTACCAATAATATTGCATTCATGGATGTGAACAAGTTGTTTAAATGCGATTTAGTGATATAGTCGTAAATTATCATTACATTTATTAAATTGTCGATACTATTATTAAGTTAAATTGTTATAATCGAACGTAATTATTACGACATTTGAAATATTATTAAATCAATTACATTTGCATCGCATCGTATCGAAGTGCAAAAGTATTACATATTGTCGTTATTTTTACTCAATGGACAACGACAATGGATAATGATCCTGACAAAAGATATTCGTCTAGTTGATCCTCGAAAAAACTGTGTCTTCTTTTTTGTATAATTTGTATAATGAACTGTACATGTACTTAAAACATATAGAGAGGTGAACAAACTAAATAGATGTTATCAGGATTTTTCGATCGATGGAAACGCAAACGATTTGAATATTTCGAAACAAAAAAAATGGACTTATATCGCTTTCCATATATCCAATTATACAGGGTGGTTGGTAACTGGTGGTACAAGCGGAAAGGGGGCGATTCTACGCGAAAAAGAAGTCGAAAATATAGAATAAAAATTTAAAAATTTAAAAATTTAAAAATTTAAAATTTAAAAATTTAAAATTTAAAATTTAGAAATTTAAAAATTCAAAAATTTTAAAAATTTTGAAAATAACGTCAATCGAGACAACGATCTAGATCCGTTATAACGAGACGCGATAAAGTGCACGCGTACCGAGCGAAAATTCAAAGTCGATTTTCTCGAAAACAAAGCCTCGAACGAAACATTTTTATTCTTTGCTTCCGACTTCTTTTTTCGCGTAGAATCACCCCCTTTCCGCTTGTACCACTAACCAGTTACCAACCACCCTGTATACGACGAGGGTAAAGTTAGTGTCTTAGAATTTAACGCGCAAAGATTCCAAGCATTTGAACGTTCGAGTATACAGTCGTTTCGAGGTCCCTTTCACATACAGATTTCTCAAATTGTCATAGAAATGGTAATATTATTTTTGTTTGATAGCCCGGAAATAGTAAGAAACGTATCTTAAATAAGAATCACTTTGTTTCGGAAAGAAAATCACGGTTTTCTCTGCACGGCAAAAGGCGGAATATTATCGTTTACAGCTTTGACGAATCTCGTAGCGTTATCGCGCAGAAATCGAGAAACAATTTGTCGGATATATTGAAAATATAAGGTAGGAGAAGTAGTTTCGAAGCGAAACTCCGACTTTTATTCAGAATATCGAAACTCTTCTTGCTCCGGTGTGCAACTTTCATGGCTACATCGATGCAGAATTTTACGATGCCAGCGTGCTACCATAATATCATTTTTTCAGTATGTTCAAAGTATTATTTTCAACTGTTTCCTCGTAAACGTCGGTGTACTCTTTCCTTTCTCCGAGATAACTTTCATTGTACTTTCCGTCTGAAACGATACCGTCTGTCACAGAACGAACCAACGATAATCTTAAAATATGAAATTCGTTAAAACTACCGGAGATGTTCGTGCAACAGAAACATCGCGAAGAGTCTACGTTTTTATATGAAAAATAAGCTTCGTCGAATGTATTCGACGAATATTTATAATTTCATCCCGGTGCATGGCTCTGTGTGATTAAAGGCGATAAAAACGTTTCTGGAAAAATGGTTAGCGACGGAGAACACCACCATACTTTCGTTCTAAATATTAAAATTCGTTTCAAGCGAATTGCGCTCGATGTTTTATATAATTTGCCTCTTCTATCGTGAAAAGGCGAAAGAAAGAAAAATTGTGTCACCGCAGTCGTTGCTAATATTAGAAATTCACAATAACTAGCGTAAGCTGTAACAGTCGGAGTTCATTTTGTATGAGGAACGAGTTCCGCTTATACTACTTACCTTTGGCAAAGATTGTGACCTCGTCACATAAAACCCGGCTCAGTTTCCGCGGAATTCTGAGAAACGTCGCGCAATAAAATTGTTATGATCAAAAGAACTTCTCGTTTTAATGCGAACGTCAAAGTTCATTTCATACGAGAGCCGAGGCTCGCCGTCATTCTTTTCCAAGTGAAACGCACTTTTCTATCGCAAACACTTTGCGAAAATACCTTTCGCACGTAGCACAAACTTTAAATGACGAAAATAGAAAGTTTTAAGCCTCTTTCAAATTTAAATTCAAATTTATATTCATATACGCGGGGATGATGTTTGACTCGAGGTTGTTTAAATTCATGTAATCTGACTTTATGTGGATGTCTCGTTTAAAATGGATATCTAAAATAGCGCGCAGGAAAGAGATTAGGCGTGTATGAATGTTCATTGCATTAATACCAGACTACTGCGACGTGCCTAATGCAATTTTTCCTTCCTCCTACTGTTTCACCTTTGTTTCTAAATTCGCGAGAACGATTCACCTTTCTCGATAATATAAGAACGTAGGAAAGATAATTCCGGATACGAGTAACCGGAGCAGCTAGAGAAGGAACAGCAACCAGAAGAATAATCAGAATTCAAACAACATGACCAACGTGGCCAAGTATATAAATTCGAAAGGATATTGGAAAGCAGGTTGCGTGCTTTCAAATTTGTCGAATGCAAATCGATCGCAACTGAAAGAGACTTTACGAGGAGTTCAAACAGAGGGAACACGAATATCCTATTATTACGCAAAACAATATTTTTCAGACGGTATTTCTAGCAAAGCGATCGGTGAAACACATCGGTGGACGATAATTCTTTAGCGATGCGAGCGATCAGAGCGAGCGAAAGAAGCACTGTACGTTGCACAACGAACGTGTCACCATCTTTGTTTTTCTTTGTTTAGAAGCAAGTTTCATAGTCGTATATTCGCGAATGCGATGCGCGTCCCAACAAAGCAGACGCAGTCTTTCGGAAATATAAAATATAGCTAGGAGACAACGGGGAGGAACGTGGCGAGAAAGAACTCCGTGGCCGTTCGCCATCGCAAACGCGTGCAACCGCGTTTTGTCCTCGTATCTTTCGCAGGGCTCGTAGATGTTGCGGAAAACCTGACACAGTTTCTTCGAACCGTAAAAAAACTTCCCGGGAAGAAGAGAAAATCAACGATGACGGTACCGTGGGAACGGAACTACGCCGGTTCTGCCGCCAACTCCGGCGTTCTCGTTCGACTCGCATGCAATCGAGTTTCGTCGTCGCGTCATCAGCGAAGTAGACGATCGCGAAAACTCTGACACGGCGTTTTTCGAAATATGGTGAATTCATCGAGGAGCCGCAAAAAAAAAAGAAAGGAAAAAGATAATGCGAATAGGAGACTTCGTGTTTCGCACTGAAAGAGTCGTAAGTAGTTATCTTTCTTCGCGACTTTAAAGCTTCGCGACATTAACATCGAAACTACCGACGATCGCACGATTGAAATTATTAATAAAATCTCACACGCCACAAATTCGTCGATATTACTTACATACGATTATCGATGAATAGATCGATAAATAAATCGGTAATAAATCAGACGAAATTTTACAACTACCCGTTAAACTATCGACGATCGCACGATTGAAATTATTAATAAAATCTCACACGCCACAAATTCGTCGATATTACATTATTACGATTGTCGATGAATAGATCGATAAATAAATCGGTAATAAATCAGACGAAATTTTACAACTACCCGTTAAACTATCGACGATCGCACGATTGAAATTATTAATAAAATCTCACACGCCACAAATTCGTCGATATTACATTATTACGATTGTCGATGAATAGATCGATAAATAAATCGGTAATAAATCAGACGGAATTTTACAACTACCCGTTAAACTATCGACGATCGCACGATTGAAATTATTAATAAAATCTCACACGCCACAAATTCGTCGATATTACATTATTACGATTGTCGATGAATAGATCGATAAATAAATCGGTAATAAATCAGACGGAATTTTACAACTACCCGTTAAACTATCGACGATCGCACGATTGAAATTATTAATAGAATCTCACACGCCACAAATTCGTCGATATTATTTGCATACGATTATCGACGAATAGATCGATAAATAAATCGGCGATAAATCAGACGAAATTTCACAACTACCGATTAAAAATTTAGGTTAACGGTTTATTGTCATTTCGGCTACCTTTTCGCGATAAATAAAGTTTCAGACGTAAGCCATTCGTTTTTCGATAGCAACGACAACATTGTCGATGACGACAATGTAGCGACAGTGAGAAATTAACGAGAAACGAAGTTAATTAGTTTGACTTCTGAAAAATGATGTATCAGACGTCACGGTAATGTCTTGCTCGATTATTATGATAAGTATTGTGTAAGTCCTCGCTTCGTCGCGTCGTCACATTCGTTATTCTCGCGTACTCTTTCGATTACACGTTATATGCGATCGAGATAATCGCTGATAAAATAATCAAACGAAATCACGATAATACCGTTTTCGATCAAATTTCATCCTGGTGTCCTGTTTTTTTTTTTTTTTTTTATTTTACCGATCAATAGAGTCAAATAAATGCAATTGAACGTTCTATTAATAGCAAGGGGGGAAGTTACTTTTTGCAGTTACGTATCGCGATTGTCACGGTGTTATTTTCACGAGGTAATAATATTAGCTCGCAATTGAACACGTTCATCAACCTTCCAAAAGGATAATTATAAGGTAATTTTTTATTTCGTCGCGCGTCCTACGTATGCTAAAACGTACGTAATTGGCTGTACAATCGCGCTCGTTTTACCATCTGTTCGTTCTAATATCGTACATCGAAATATGTAATAGACTAGTATTTAGAGTTAATCCATTCCAGGTCAACGGTCTAAGGCAAAGTTTCGATCCAGTGTGATTTAAACAGAGTGGCTGACTTTAGAATAACATTCGAGAGCGTAACAGTTTTACGATTCGGATAAAATTATGGAATTAAACGGTAGATCGGTATAAAAAAAGCTTCGTCTATATTCGCTTGATTTAACATCAGCCATTACGGTTGTCGTTTATTCAGATTCCAATACGTTTATCCGAACGGAAAAAGTTTCTGTGAAGGAAGGGGTTGAAAAGCTCGAAGAACCAAACCGAAAGTTCTGACAGCTAAACTCTCGGAAACGTTGGAAGATTACGTTATCCGATCGTATTAACGCAATACGCAGAAATGCAAAAACATTTTGTTTAACCCAACGAAAGTAGAAAATGAAAAATTGAAGTGCAGGATTCGCAAGAACAATGAACGACTTTCCTATCACGCAGAAACTTACAGACGAGAAGTTAGCCGTAGCTTCAGGTTTCAAAAAATTCAACGCAACGGTAACAAAAGCATTCTAATAAGAAGAATGTTCGATCCGAACATCGTTAAAACTGTACAGCGACGCAGAGAATAAGAGACCGCGTAGAATAGCGAGAAGGAAACGGACGGTCGCGATTCTATTCTAGAAAACTGCTTTTCCCCTGAATGGCCGTTTTACCGAAACTCTGCCAGACTATGTACGGAAAAGCCCTGACGCAGCCTCTCAAAAACGCGGCAGCTTGCCGGCAAATTGGAAGAACCAGGAATGACATCGTGTACGGCGACGAGCAATTCCAAGTCTGGCTTCGTTGGCTTCGTTCTCAAAAATATCAAAAAACCAAAGCGTTCTACGAAAAAGCAAGGGAAAATTCAAGTTTCGGACGAGCCACGATCGAAACAAACGGGATGATACGTAACGTGGAAACGCGTATTTAACACGATTGTTCGTTGCGAGCGACCGAGCTACGCGAAATCGAGAGCTTGACATTAAACCGTCGAGAAGCAACGTTGCGTTAACGCCTCGGTCGTTTTACGATTTCTTTCTAATCGATTCACAAGATCGACGTCTATCGAGACCGATATTCGTACGAATTTCTATCTTTATGAATGTAATTAAAAAGATGCAGCCTAGGTAGAAAGTTATTATAAATGTCGTAGAGTCTGGTATTTCGAATATTTTATATACAGAGTGGTTGGTAACTGGTGGTACAAGCGGAAAGGGGGTGACTCTAGCGAAGAAAGAAGTCGAAAATATAGAATAAAAATTTAAAAATTTAAAAATTTTAAAATTTGAAATTTAAAAATTTAAAAATTTAAAAATTTAAAATTTAAAAATTTAAAAATTTAAAAATTTAAAATTTAAAAATTTAAAAATTTAAAAATTTAAAATTTAAAAATTTAAAAATTTAAAAATTTAAAATTTAAAAATTTAAAAATTTAAAAATTTAAAATTTAAAAATTTAAAAATTTAAAAATTTAAAATTTAAAAATTTAAAAATTTAAAAATTTAAAATTTAAAAATTTAAAAATTTAAAAATTTAAAATTTAAAAATTTAAAAATTTAAAAATTTAAAATTTAAAAATTTAAAAATTTAAAAATTTAAAAATTCAAAAATTTAAAAAATTTTGAAAATAACGTCAATCGAGACAACGATCTAGATCCGTTATAACGAGACGCGATAAAGTGCACGCGTACCGAGCGAAAATTCAAAGTCGATTTTCTCGAAAACAAAGCCTCGAACGAAACATTTTTATTCTATATTTTCGACTTCCTTTTTCGCGTAGAATCGCCCCCTTTCCGCTTGTACCACCAGTTACCAACCACCTTGTATATTTGGATTTCGCGTGATTTTTCACCTTGAAATTTTCTAGAAACGAATAAAGATCCGCGGATTATAAAAATGAGTTGCACAAATTTGCCAGACATTGTTCTTATCGGTGTTTCTTCTTCTTCAGATATTTGTTATAATACCAAGGAATAATTAACAACTGGAATAGCCAATTTATAACCGATAATACAACAAATCGATAATAATTAATCGTCCATTGATTTGAATTGTCCATCTTATCTGCTCTCCATGAATCTCGCATCGACAATATCCGCAATTTTATCCGAAGGGAAGCTCCAACCAGAAAAGCACGAACCGTTCCAGCAATTCGGTCTTCTAACTAAGACTCTTCGATCGAAAAGGGAAATTATTTTCGTGGAATCATCTTACGCGTTCTTCCTGTTTTTATGCCTCTTTCTACATCGTCTCCTATCTTTCCTTCTTCTCTCACGAAAGCCAGTCAGTTTCTTCTATTACACGCGCTCATCAGCCGTCGACCGATCGAGCCAGCACGAATATTCCACGGAAACCAATGCCATAGAAAGTTGGGCTCGCGTGCACACGGGGGTGAAATCCGGCCTACCGATAGATGCCGAGCAACCCCTGGCCGGCGAACCCTCCTGCGTTCCATGGCTAGCAAAATCACCCTTGTACGAACCAGACGATAGCCCAACGCGGCGTGTCACGCGAAACTTTCACGAACGTTCTATTCACCCTTTTCTCCCCTATCTTCCGTTTCCTTTTTCGCGACGCACACTGGTCGCTTACCTCCCCCTGTTTGTCGCGTTTTCTTCGGTTTCTAATACACCGAGGCTGACATTTTTCAGACGTTTACCGACTCGCCTACGAAAGGTCGTTCGTAAGTATCGTAATAGGGGGTGGGATCATGCTCGCGATAACATTTTTTGCGTATTTATGAGAATTTTTATCGCATTTAACCGCGGTAACGAGTTTCGATAAAACTCTATAGTATCGAGTGCTTTGGCAAATAACTTCGTCTCTTATTTTCCACTTCGAATTTCTAAGCGATTAAATTAAACGATTTGATATAAAGTACACGAAAGAACGAGTAGTAATAACGAGGTTCGAATTAAGCAGTACAAATCTGAATTTGTCAGAAATTAGATGTGAGATGGAAGCTCGAGTTGGATAACCGAACTCCAAGTAGAAAATTATTAATAACACGATCACGTTTTCTATTATCAGCTACTATTGGATATTTGTATAAATATCCGTAGCGTACATCGTAAAAGTAATTATATCGCCTAATGATCTCTTGTAAAACTTTGTACGTCCATCGGTTATTTCAGAAGATTCCTATTTTTTTGACTAACGAACAGATTGTTTCCCTTTGCAACTACACACGTCGTAGCAAAGTACTCTTATTCGTCTTGAAGATCGATAAAAATATAATTCATCGTGCGATCTCCGCTCCGGAGAAATGTCTATTTAGAACACGCATCGAACGGACTTTGAAAGCTTCGCCATAGGTACCCATAGGTCGCCATAGGTTAGCGTGAAATGTATCTCGTGAAATAATTTCTCTTCGTTATTTTCTCGTAATTTTCGTACTGTCAAGCGAGTACGCGTAATCGTGCGGCCATTTAACCGCGTTATAGCTAGTTACGTGGTCGCGTTCATCAAAATCCTCGTCGAAAAGACTCGTCAGCGAAATCCGGATTCTGAAAGACGCGAACAACAACAACTCGATAAACGAGCAGAACAACCAGTTGGTTTACGATTGTTCCGGGTTATACAGATGCTCGTAGTGT
Organism: Bombus impatiens; assembly: GCF_000188095.3. Taxonomy (NCBI): domain Eukaryota; kingdom Metazoa; phylum Arthropoda; class Insecta; order Hymenoptera; family Apidae; genus Bombus; species Bombus impatiens. The sequence continues at coordinate 249,841 of NT_176968.1, forward strand.
CTGGTCGAACATACTCCACAAAGCAGCTGAAAATATCGTTCGTCGCGCGAGCAATTCGAAAGCCATTGTGTATTATTTAATGACTTCGAAAGCCATTGTTGCGGGTCGCGAGGTTCGTCGATTTTCACTGGGCGCAACAGCTAACGAAAATTCCATTTACGCGCGATAGAAATAAAAAGGAGGACAAAAAATATATCTAAGTGAGAGGTCTGGAGAGATCGAGGTGACCACATTACGCTACTTATGCTAACCAAATCCATCATCCTCTGGAGACGTAGCTATTGAAAAACCGTGCAATCCAACGAAAAGAAGTTAAGTGTGACGAAGCACCAGCGCATACACACACACACACACACATATAGGTATATAAGCGACAGAGTCTTGCATCCGGTGGCAAATTTTCCGACAGATTATTCTGAAAAATTGCCACGGGAGAAAAGCAAGATCATGGAAATCCATCTCCTATATATTTTCTGGCCACATATTAACAGGAAATTGGATGCCTCGAGTAACGCTGTTTGGATGACGCTTTAGATTCGCCATTTTCCCGACCCTGTCTATGATCCGTGCATTTTTTCAAACGCACTCTCTTACCGGAGACAGCGACGATTTACTACGGAGAATCGTCTTTTTCTCCGCGAATATTAAAACAGTGCGGCGGTTCAACGATCGAGATACATCGAATCTATTTATATCCGATCGTTCTCGAGAAGACACTCGATTATGCGCGAAATATATCGATACCGAACTTCTTCCCCCCCGACTTTCCCGCGGAGCGATTTATCCCAGAGATCGCCGCGAAATTGAAATTTACGATGTATCGGTGTTTCCAACTTGGACGAATTTTTATCGGCGTAAAGTCGTTGACAAACACGCGTAATAAAATCATGCGACGACAACCCCCTGCAAAAAAACGAAGTATACGTTTCGAGTATCGAATTTCGACCACGTACGAACGCGTCTGTAATTACGATAATACTCTAGCGAGTCACGATTATTATTATTAGCACACCTACGCGTTAGTGTGAACTGAAAGTCTTTGATAAATTTTATCTCGAGTACTTGACACTTAAGATAACGAATCTACGGTAGTGAATTAAAAAACGAACGCGTTCAAGTGCGTTCGACTCTTACCACGTATCGCGAAATATCGTCGGTGTATGTCGGAAAAGCCGAAAAACGAATCCAAGTTCAAGAAGCAAGAACGATAGACTTTCGTACTTCCCCAAGGACGACTTCGGTTTTCTTGCCTCGCGAAACCATCGAAATAAACGTCGGAATCGGGCCACGAGGGGTAACGTCGGCCAACAGGTGTTACGCAACAAAATTTCATTAAAAAAACAAGGAGCATCGAGCTCCACGCGAGAGCAGGGACAACCTGCTTGAATCCATTCTTCGATCTCCAGTCGATTAGAGCCGACTGTATCGAGTACAGCGACTTGGAGTCGCCCGCGGGCACGGGCGAAAGCATCCGTCGGGCATCCGTGCGGACAGAATCTGCGAAAACGACGAGCGATCTCGCGAGCTCTTCCCTTTCTTTTCCTCCTCTCAGCAGCCAACCTCTTCTACGAAACAGAGACGACGTGTGTCACGACGGTGCCGGTTGCAAAGGAATTGCCGGTATCGGTGGCCCGGTACCTGGCTCCGCTTCCAGAACAATAGAAGCATGCACAAAGGGCAAGGATGCGTCTCTGTGTGTCGCGAAGAAGGATGCTCCGCTACGAGTTTAGCGTTCCGCGTTGCACAAGGGACGCGTCTGCGTTCGCGTCCTCCGCGAACACATACTCGCCGGCTTACGAAGGACGAAGAGGTTCCTGAAACGAAGCAGCCACGAGTTAACACGGTTGGAAGAAGAGGAGGAACAGAGAAGGAGGAACGGTGGGTATTGTGGGAAGGGTGGGAGTAGATGATTTTAGAGTAGGGGGTAGGGTGAAGAGAAGAGAAGAGAAGGAAGGGGTTGGCCTATCGGCTCGGGGTTGCTCGGAATCTATCGGTGGGCCAGATTTCACTGACACAGTGTACGGCTTACCGGCACACGCAAACGATATCCTCTCGCTTTGCTATCGCGCGTCCTCCGCGACCATCCTCGCCCCTCGTCGACTGGTTCGGTGGTGGTGAAAGACGACGGCGACGAGCCAAGAGGAATAGCGGAGAGAGATCGGTTGCGAAGCGCTTGCGCGCGCACTCGCACTCGCGCCGCTCCTCGACGTCGTTTTGCAAGGAAATTGATTCTGCGCGAAACGCCAGGCTACGAGGGAGCATCGTCGGAAGAGCCGGGCTCCGCAGACCGCGCACACACCGCACAGGGGGTTGTTCGCATCGTTCGCTTCGCACGACACCGTCCGATACGCCGCTTGGTCCTTCGTCTAGCCGTCGGGGGCACGACTGTTCGTCGACCGTGCGCGACGTTGCTATTATGTAAGGGGACGTCGTGGTCGTGGTCGTGGTCGTTGTCGTTCGCTCGGGTGCCAGCGGGAACATAGCAGAGGACGCGAACACGCACTGGACACGCGAAGGGGAGAGAACACGCGCTGGAAGGGCGACATGCGAAGAGACGCGTCGCGCCGGCCGCGTTACGACCACACACAGACGTGCCACGATCATCGTAACCACCAGCGATCTGTGCAGGAGTAGGAACGTGATATTCGCAGGACGAGCACTGCAGCAGAGCATCCATGGAATTGAAAATCCTCTGGTTCGTTCATATCGTGGGTGAGTGGAACCATATCGTCAAATTCGCGTCTATTATTCGTAACACGATCCTGCGATCGTTCGCTGCATTCTTTCCACGTTTTCGTGATCCTTGCGCGTAGAAATTCTGTCCGACTGTTCTCGCCCGTGGTCTTCGTACGTTCCTTCCGCTTCGTCCGTCGTTCTGCCCCTGCTTGACCCTCGCTTCTCGGCCATCCTTGCGGGCCGTTGCCCCTCGTGTCTCGCGTCCTGTATGGATTAGATTCTCCGTTCGAACGAAGCCCGTTATCCCAAAGGCACGATAAAATAACGTTCACGCGTACAGCGGTTTGAAGTTTCGTCGCGTGTTCTTAGGCGATTGAACGAGGTTCCGATTATTTTAGATAGATTTAAGAGGATTCGCGTAGATTGTGTGCGACGTGTGTCGGCACGTCGATGTCTCTCAGTTTCGTCGGTGGTTTTCTCTTTGATAGAGCGAGATTGAAGCAAGCTGGAGGGTGGAAGGAACACGAGCTGCCGGATGAGATCAGAGGCATGAATTTTAAGTATGATTTCATGCACCAGCGGCGGGGTTGTTTGGTGAAAAGCGTGCGGCTCGTTCTTTGAGGGGATTGAAACGCGATTTAATTTCACCAAGCGCCGAGTTTCTTTCCACTACTTACGATGGTTACATTTTCGTTTATTTTTCGCTTAAGGAATTAGGAAACGGCACGCGCGGTTACACGCTGAAACGCGTAAAAGATTTCCGTCGAGCCGAAAGGCGATAAATCAACCAACACCTGTGAATAACGACAGAAAGAACGGCCGTTATATCGAGTCAAAGAAAGTGTATCGAAATTTTCGTGAAATCATCGCCATCGGATTTCCAACGGATCTGGACGCTTCAATTAAAAATGAACGCATGAAATCAAGCCGTTCGAACGTGAACAGGAGACAGAGAGGAGAGGTAGAGGGAGAGAGAGAGGGAGAGGGAGAGAGCGAGAAAGAGAGAAAGAGAGAGACAGAGAGAGAGAGAGAGAGAGAGAGAGAGGAACTCGTTGAATATCGACGCTTCCGTGAAATTTTGTAATTTCACCTCGCTTCACGTGTCGCGACCGTGTGTATCGACCGACTCTTTGTTTAGGGGATGGAAAAAGCACAAAAAAAGGGAAACAAGCGAAAAAAGAGGTAAAAGAGGAGAAACGAAAAAGTGAACATACGCGTGCACACATGTACAGGTACAAAATACGCACGGGGGATATGCAGTAGAGAGGAAGAGGGACAGCAAGGTTGAAACGAGCGAAAGGGAAGGGAAAACTGCGAACGAAAGTCGGATGTCGGGATCGTTTTTCGACGATACGCGAAGGGCCGAAGAGGATGACTCGTCATCGGGCGGTTAAAATATTTGTCCTCGTAACTATTTATTCGTCGAACGCGAATCGAACGAACAACCGTATCGATCGATCGAAAAAAATTTACTCCGTGCAGATTCGTGCGGAGGGACGAAGGAGCAAAAAAACCGTAAGAAGTTGCAGCAGGAGAAGAGAGGCAGACAAAGGATGGTGGATAGGATACGAAAGGAGGAAATGGCAGGAGAAACGAGTGGTACATGGACCGACGTAGACAAAGACGTAAACAAAGACCTGGACGAAGTACGAGATACGAAGGAGAATAGGAAGTCGAGAGGATTCTCATCCATCGGAGCATTGAACTCGCGAAAGGGGGGTGGCTCGCGACGACGAGACGCTGCTTGCAAGGGTCACTGCTCTGGGACGGTCGAACGGTCGTTTCGATGATGGAAATTTAGCGAATTTGACGATTAATTGTGTCAATGGATAATTGCGTTAACGCTGCACGAACGAGCACTGCCGGTTTCAGGCCAGATCACCCCTCTCTTTCTATCGTAATTCACTCGCCGCAACAAATCGCAACCCCCTCCGTTAGTTTGGCCTCTATCGCCGAGCCATCCTTCGCGTTCGTTCATCGTCCAGTTATTTCATCGACGCTCTATCGAGTTCTTCTCTTTTTTCTTTTTTCTTTTTTTTTTACCGCCTGTTTCATCCAGCTGATCTCTCGTCCCTTTCAACTTTTTAAACACGACCGACGATAAACTCACTGCTGAAAAATTCGTGTCGAAGAACCGCGGTTTAATCGAACGTGTATATTCGTGCGGTTTTACGAGCTCACGGATAGAAACGCCGGGAGCCAGAACCGCGCGCGAAACTCGCGCGTCTCGTTTTGGTTCTCAGCCGCGAGAACACCCCTCTTTCGTCGAATCGCCGACGTGAAATACGATCGCGCGGCGTCGAAACGTCGATTCCATTGTAGCGATTCCATCGACATCGAGCGCTCTTTTCTTCCTCTTTTTTCCCGTTTCCCGACCGGCTTTTTGTTCTTTACTCGCGCGGCGCCGCTAGATTGTTTTCCTTGCCTCTTTCTGCCTCTTCGCCCTTCCCCGCCCCCCTCCCGTGTATTTTCTTCCAGCGCGATCCTTTCTCCGTTTCTGCCCCCCTTTATTCTATTTTCCATTCTCTCTCACTCTTTTTAATCATATCTCGCCAAGCCTCCGCCGATACGCGTGCACTTACACGATCGTACGAAAGACGCAAGTCGGTCGGATCGGTTGCAGCGTGTCCCATCTTCGTCGCTCACGCTTTCTTCTTTATTTCCTATCCCCGTTCTTCTCCTTTCTCATGCCGTTTCGCTCCCTTAGGAGGGAGCAGGTGCATTCTTTCTCGCGCAGTTCTTCCTTCCTACGTGTTTCTCTCCGTCTGCTGTCCGTGCTCTGTGCCACCCTTACAGCTACCGTTTCTTTCTTCCTCGTCGTAGCTGTTCTTTTCATCCCCTTGCCAAGCAGCCACGAGAGGTTAACGAGTCACGACGATTGTCATCTTTCACGCAGCATCGCGCGGCGTCGCGCTGCCAGCCAGACTCCGTTGAATAGCTTCGCCACTCTTGCAGCGTGGATCGTCGTTCCCCACCGCGGCCAAGCAATTCTACCGACGAGCAAGCGACCCGATTTATTCAGACCCATCCGGTCGCCGCTCCTTATTCCGTTCTTACGCAACCAGCGATTCTTGCCGCGCCCAACCCCCCTACTATTTCTTTCGAAAGAGCTATAGACCGCGGCTACGAGAAACCGGAAGAATTCCTCGGGTTCGATTGATGGCTAGGAAGCGGTCTGGGACACGAGTAACTGGCTGGACAGGACGAAATATAGCGATACGTGGATCGTAGATTAAAATATCAAGGAATGGCAGCGTTTGATGTTTCGGGTCACTGGCTCCGTTAGTAGTACAACTCGGATTTTTCGCTCAACGGGGTCAAGTATTTTTGCGACGTTTGTTTCGCTTGTTTTTAGCACTGGTTAAACGTTCAATTAAAATTATATTCCGAAGTAATTATTTTTAATACGATTAAAACTGTTCTTCCATGTTCGGAGATTCGGTTTGTTCGACAATCGTTAAAAGGAAATCGCGGTTTAGAAGAGATCGGGAAATACTACGAGATAGAGGAATAGAAATAACCAATTTATCATCTTTTGCATATCGTTACTTGCGACGGAGATTTGGAAGATTCGGTGTACGATACGTATGTCTTTTTGTACAGGCTTTCGTTTTGACTGTTGTTCACATTTGAAACACGCATTTTCATATTTTGGTACAACAGTTGCCGGTGTTAGCGTTAAGAGGCTACATTCCAACTTGGAAGCGTAATTGTTTGGCGACCTTAGGACCAGGATGTCGCGAATTTTACGTTGCCGCAGCACGGTGCGTTCGTTCACGAAGATTTCGAAAGCCGATTTTCTTCGAAACGAGAGTCTCCTAACAAAATACTTGTTTTTCGCGTAGAAATTCAACGACAACTGCAGCACCGTGTACAGCAAAACGGACGAAATTTGCCCTGATTGTAGTGGCATCGTCGGCGTTAAGGCACGTTAAACGCAATCCTCGCGACACCATCCGCGCGATCTCGCTAATTTGCATCCGTGTTTATCATCCGGAGTGGGAGATAATTGCCTTGGATGCGTTTCATCGTCGAAGGAAACGCGTGTTCCCGCTCGGAAGTCGGCAACGTGTTCTCCCTGAACGTTTAATGTCGCGCTCGAATCCGAACAATCGTAAGGATAATAGGTTGTACGATATGGCCAAGTGTCGTAACGCTGGTTAGGTGATCGAAGTTTACATATTCGAACGCTTGCACGAGCCAATTTGTCGAAATTTCGGAAGATACGAAGCCTCAATTTGCGTCTCGTGAAATGCAGCTCTGATTCGGTCCCCTGTCCAAAAGCTTACAACAGTCGCGCATAGAATTCTGGTTGTCGTTGCATCAATTGGTATGCTGTTACTTGGCACCTCGATTCTGAATCTCACTAGGTGGAAGTTAGTACGCGCTTCTCGAGATCCCTGACTGAAGTTTCCAACCCTTATCTTCTATGGTTTCCCTCACTTTCCTCGTCCAGCCACCCGAACGTGTAAACTATGACGCTTGACCGATTTTACGAGCCAATGGAGTATACGATACACACACTCTCGTTCACGAATATTGCGACGTGATTCGTTTAAATCGCCGAGCGAATGATTTTCCATTCCTGTCAGACGATCCTCGAAAATATATCGTAGCGCTTCGATGACCGATAAGTAATTTGCAGTCGGAAGAAACATATCAAAAGATCTTTTCGTGGCGTAATTGGTCCGGTCATTTTGTCATCGAATTTGTAAGCGACAGTTACGTTGATACGTTTCCTAAACGATCGTATCCTGAACGCCACTATTCCTAAACTGTTTGAATTGAATTCAAAGGACTTTATGATTTGTGCTCTTTGTTTAAATCGGGCGATACCGTGCAGCGTATGCGATCTTTACGTACGTGAAACAGGGTATTTTGGATAAATAAAATGTACACCACCGATACGTTGATGATTTTATGAAAGCGTGTATTCTCGTATGAACACAATTTGCATAAATATCCGCAGTGCGGTCGTGCAACCATCTTTATTCCACGTTCTAATTTAGAATCTTTTTATTAGAGAGAGAGTACGTACTGTGTCTTCCTATATATACCATCTGCTGACCCATGACCGAGGTTTCGAAACTTTATCGTCTATGCTTTATGTCAATTTACTCGTCGATATACCGGAACACGTAAACCATGACGTTTCTCAGTCTTTTACGGTCTCACGGAGGATACTATACGTCCTGTTAAAAAATGTAGAATGTCACATAAAATTCCTGCGTCACTGTGTCAATTTCTCGATCTTTTCGTTCGCAACCTTGCTATAACGAAAAAGTATTCTTTTCTGTGTCCGATCTATGATCTCTTCGACTACTTATTTTCCGTCATTTCTATTAACTTTTACAACTGTGTCGTCTACGCTTGTTCGTCGAGACGACGTCTGACTGACTTTATGATTCCCCAGAAACTACTATACTTTAGCTTTAGTTCCATCTCTTATTGAAAAATTTACAACGCCGCGCAGAACCACGATCGTCGTTGCAACGATCCATGTGGTTGTTCGATTCTTCGATTTACGGTCTTTTTCTTTTTTGGATGTTACTGTATTTCGTATTCGGTAATTTTCTTTTTCAGATTACACATTCTACTCTACGGATTTCTATCGTTAGCGTCAAAACTTCTAAGGTGTAAGGTATAACGAAACAAGTTTTAACAGGCTTGTTGGAATACAACGATATTAATCGCATACGGACGAGCTGATTGATTCTTCCCTTCGTTGCCCAGCGATATCCACATTAGCGTGCGTTCGTTGGATGCATCGCGGCGGCTGGCGCGTGCATGCTCTTCCGAGGGTTCGGCGGAAGAAGCGTAAGGATATGGATGGAACATTGGGCACGTCGATGTCGCGCCTTGACGGCGTAGCGTTTTGTATCGCGAAGCTGCTAGAAGTTTCCGTGGCACGTGCCGCCACACAGACATCTACTCGGGTCACACTCGTTACTGCAAATTGTTCGAAATGTTTTCAAAAGCCATGGGTCACTAAGTCAGTCAGTCTGAGAATAACTAGCCAACTGTCAACATTCCACGATACTCGCTTATATTTCCTGTAATTTTTGCTTAATATCACATAATATTATTTCGACACAAACATCGTGTCTTCCACAGATTATTAATCTTAATTTCGAGATTAAATTCTAACAAGGTCAGATAGCTAAACCGAATAATTGATTATTATAAAACTAAGAAACAGCGTAAATTGAAAATTTTTAACAATATCACGGGCTACATCCTTGGCTTCTTTCCATCAGCGCTCTTTTTCTCTCTCTCTCTTTTTCCGAGTTTCCTCGCATTCATTTAGTTTGCAGACCTCTTTCAACCTAACCTTTTCCTTCTACAAATTTCGTTCACTATTCAATCAACCATCCGAACTTTTCACTCCTCTCGTCCAACCAATCACCACTTTCTTTTAACGAAAGTTATATATTGTCCGACAGAGTTCAAACACAAGAATTTAGTTGATATATCCGTGTAGTATCGAAATAAAGACGTCGATGTTCGACGATATATCCAATAGGAGAATTATCGTAAAACAATTTCGCTGTAAATTGTAAAATAATAGTAATAATTCCTGCTGCGTAAAGGATAACTCGTAACATCGACATCGCGTGTCACTGTTATACAATTTGTACCGTTGCTCTTTCAATTACGATATATACCTATATCTCAGTGCATCGTTATCGTTATTTATCTTGTTTCTAGAAAAATATGCGTTTTTGCAGTTCTCGCTAAGCTCTACAAACGATAAAACGAGAAGCAGAGCAAACTGCTTTTTTCGTTCCTCTTAACGTGACAAATTGACGCAAGGGATGACAGCCAACTCTGTTACGGTCCTCGAATTTTTATATCCTCGTGCTGTTTGAACGAATAAAAGAGACTTTTAATATTCCACGGAAAACGTTGTTACAAAACTGAAACAAAAAGATCCTGATGGAACTTGAGAAACTCTCTAACGGCAGAAAAACACGATCGGATCGAAAACGATGCAAATCGGTAAAGTGTTTTCGCGCCATTAAGTTGGCCGGAGCATTGAGAAATTCGTAAAACCATTTGCCATAAGAAACGCGACTCGACTTACAAAGTTAAATCCATCAGATTTCAAACTTCTTATATAATCGGTTTATTCGCCATGAGAACCAATTTTCATAGCTTGCGATCGCCAGGAAGATTGTTCGCCGAGTCTTTTGATAACGTTATGAGTTATCGAAACCATTTCTATCCCCGATGATTTTCACTGAACGAACGAGCTTTCACGGGCCCAAGATTTAATCGTCGCCGCCTCGTAATGAATTCGCCGGGGTTTTCTTAAACGACCGGCACACCCGCCGCCAATTACATCGCCGATTAAATTACGACCGCCTGGCAGAAGGTGGGTCGGTGTCGCGAATGAAATTCCGGCGAACCGACTGCTCTCGAAATCTTGATACTCTCGTATATTTCATGCTCTTTCATCTGCTGACTGTATGGGCGGCTTACATTTTCATGATTCTCAGAGATACTCTATAACGAAGGTTTTGTTTAGTAGGATCAGAAGCTTCGGTGAAGTCTACTTCGGTTACATTATTGGAAAATTAATTTATAGGTTTAAACGAGATGAGTCCGAGTTTTGTCGAGTTTTCCGCGAATTGACCGTTTCTCGTCCGATTGACAGAAAATTTGGTTCGTTGATGAAGCAATGGCGAACGTTAATTTAAAGAAACGAAAGAACGTGAAGCCGAAATTCTTCTATTCGTCTTTTCAAGTATTCTAGAACGAGTTTTCGTAAGCCGAAAACGATAAAAAAAGATCAAGCGTGAATATAAATGATCCGGTTTATACCAAACGCGCCTATATTTTTTACACGATTCTTGAAATTCTTCTAGCGTATCACGCAACTTGAGAATATACACTGTTTTTATATATCCGAGGTATCAGCGATAATTTTAAGTATCGTAGCATTTTAACGACATTTTTACTTTCCCCTCTGGAAGTAACAGTCTTAGGAAGACTAATTGAATTTCATTCGTTTAAGGTTCCATAAAAGATACACTTCGGGATATAAAAGGCGAAAAGTGAATTTAATTACAGGTACCTGCCTTTAATTCTTAAAAACTAAGAGTCGATCTTTTATCGATCTCTTATACGCAGACGTTCATTCTCGACGAAGGATATGTTTTCACAAAGCTACAAACAGTGAACGTTTCCATATTATTCTTTGAAATCTACCTTATTACATAATATAATGATATACCATATTATTATACATCACCCATCTTCGAGATCTTTAGCACATCATCAAAGTTGTCTAACACGAACTATACCTTACGTCATACACTTCAACGATATCCTCCATTATCCTCGCAATATTAGCCACGTCCTCGAACCTGCGACTACCGATACGTCCTTCCATTTTCTACCTACTGTTAAACTTCCATTTTCATCGAAAACTACGTTTTCGCAGATCTGTAAATCGTTCCCAGATTTTTCCTAAATTTATTCCACGTACTAAACGATAGCAAGGTCATCGACGTCATTCTACTTCAAAGTTCTCGCTACGCTGTCTCAAAGTCGCTTGACGCGAACTATATCTTACGTCAAACTCCTCGATATTCCCTGTTATCGTCCCGGTATAATTTATTTCCGCTAATAGGCGATTTCCCAATTACAACAACGCGTCCTTCCGTAAACCTCCACCTCCGCTAAAAAAATTCGTTCCCGTAAGCTTAGTAATTATTTCAAGCCATTCTTCTAAAAATCTGCCTGTCGCATACGCGTATCGCGTCATCCTTGTAAAATCGTCTGTCCATTCTACTCGAAAATCCACGATACTACAATCCTAACGCGAGCCGTATCTTACATCAAACACCCCGACGATACTCGCATTATCCCTCGATATTACTCATTTCCCGAAACATGTGATCCCCTAATTACTTCCAACAAGGCGCGCTTGCCCTATCCCTGCCGAAACTTCCGCCTTCGAATTCGTGTGCCGTCCCTCGCTCCATGGACCCTGCGAAAACATCCTCGCGCCCTGACGAGGCAGCAACAGCTCCGTTTCAAACGTTCATCAAGGATCTTCTTTAAACAATCCTAGCCAAGCAATCTTGTCGACGATTAAATTAGGGGGGCCGGGCAAAGGTGAGCTACCGGGGCCAAGTCGCAAATGAAATTCCGGCGAACGGAATCCGGCAGAAATCTTAACGATCCTCCGCTATCTTCTCGGGACAGAGTGGCAGGGCGACTGGGAAAGCGTGGCTCAGGGGAGCCGGTGCAATTTAAATCTGGCCAACCTCGCGACGCCAACCCCCATCGCGCGGAGAATGGGACAACGGGACGCTTAAAATGCCTCTGTGTCCGATTAAATCTTAACAACCTAATTTCCCGAGTCCCGCGCGTTCACCTCCGTTCGATGTTCCACTGCTCTTCGATCTCTCCGCCATCCCACCAACCTTCCTTCCGGTTCCCAACGTTTTTCATTCTAACTTCTATTCTTCCTTTTACCCCTGCTTCTATCTCTATCCATCTTTTCGTTCGTTGGATAGCTGCTTTCCTTTTGATTTTCTTGAATCGAGACTTGAATTGGAACGAACGAGTCTCGGTAGGGAGTTCGTGGCTGTTGTACTTGATTCGCTAGGTCGAAGATCGTCTCCTTTGAGAGCTCCAATTGCCCGATTGTGGACACCTGTGTGCTGCCTTCGATTCGGTTAATGGAAAGACCTTCTTTTCGTGTTTCCACTTGCATGCGATTTCCAGATACAGCGTGGACCTGTTGTTGTAAAGTCGTTAGGAAGATCGACCAATCGTTGGAGAAACGTTTACAAGCCGCGTTATGTGTTATAGAAATATTATTAAATAGGTTTTCAGGTTCGATATTTCAAATTGATTCGCACAGCCACGAGAGCGCTGCGGATACTCTCTGATAATTAACACGCGACGAACGCCAAAACAAAAGAACGTCGTTAGAAATCGTACCAACTTTGCACGTAGGAACTAGTGATCGTACCAACCTAGCATCTTCCACGACAAAAAATTCCCAATGGTATTAGATGCTTTGCGAGTTGCGATGTACCGCGATTGTCTATATTTAAATAATTTTATTTTACTTTATCGTACTTCCTTTTATATATATTTACATTATTCAGATATATATAATTTTGTGTGCTGGACTAGATTGGCCGCGTAGCAGCGACACACGTGTGCACGGCGTCTCGAAAAACGGATGAACGTAACTGTTCCGTTGGTAGCGTGGTATGGAAGATGGCGAGACAAAGAAAGTGCCGAGACGCGTGCAAATGTTTATCAAATAAGTCTAAAACTATTTTAATACGAATTCTAAGCACAACCTCAGTGTTCCTTTACTCTTATTTCGCCAATTAAAATCCACAGTTCTCAACATATATATGTCGGAGATGAAAGGACACCGGAGACCTTCCCTCTGGAACTTCGGGAAAATCCGTAAAATTGTAATTAAAGTTCACAGCTATAATTAAACAATTTACCGTCATTCTACTCAATTGTACTTATTTGCGATTTGTGATAATAAACTCGGGCTCAAGGACGGACGCGTCGTCTGTCAAAGGTGTGGAGTGGTAGCATGGCCCTCGTTAAAAGAAATACCCGTAGTGGTACTTGACAGTAAAACATTCCAACGGTTCCTTCGGACAAAGTGAGTACCAAATGTCGATGCACCTACACGGCACAAGTTCAGCTAGCCTGAGGACCCGATATAAAATCTAGGTTTTTGTTAATTAAGGTTGTTCAAACGGACAGGCAGTCTTTGTCCCAAATTGACCAATTGAGAGCAACGTCAATTTCCTTTACTTTCTGAACGAGGGCTATACTCGACGAATCCGACGATCTCGTGTCCTTGGACACACCCCATCGTAGATTTCCTCTGTGGCATCATCGGGACGAAAAGTCACTCTTTCTTGCGATCTCATCGACGATAAGAGTAACGCCTTACGATCTGTGAGTATTACACGTTTGAGTTAGATTTTGTGAGCAAGGATATCTATCATCCCGTTGACCGCGGATTCGTTATCGAAACTAGGACCATTATCACTAGTGTCGCGAGTGCCTAATCGCCGCGGTTGATCGTCAAGTCTGTAGTATCCATACTCGTGTTAATAAACGGTTATACCATAACGATGGCTAAGTCCAATGCAGATTTATCAAAAGCCCACAACCCTATTCCTGACGCTTCTCCGACATATATATGTGTGTGTGTGGGGATAAAGAGAGAGAGAGAGAAGGAGAGAATTTTTACTTTGCCAGACACAATTTATCAGAGAATTTGATACGAGTAAGTAAAATCCTGTGTACGGGGCATTAAGACGCGTATAAATTCGCAAACATCATCTGGAAACGATCTATTATACATACGTACAATACGTTGTTGGCGAATATTCTGCGCGAACCGTTATATCGCGTGTCGCCCTGCTATAATATATTATGTATCCTTGGACAATGTCCGTAAATATACATACGTGCACCCTTTCTACAGCGATATAAATAAAGCAAGTATAAGTCGTTCGTTATAGAACGGTAAGAAATTTACAATAGTTATCAATAATCTAACGGACGCGTTATAAGATTGTATTCAATATCGATTTACGTTGTGCAATTGCAGTGGGAAGTTGCAATCCGACTTAAATACTTAAGCAATCAAGACGAGTCTTCGGTTCTCGAAACTTCAATATCAGATGTCTTCGTAAATAATGCATATTCATCCAAATGCATGGGATACGGGTTTGCTCTAGATTTGCCCGCACTAGATTCCACGTGCTAGACAAAATTTAGTTGAAATCGATGGTCTTCGCTACTGTAACGTTTCCTTGCGACGGGATTTAGTTAACTGCTTTCTTGCACTCGCGTCGTTAAATTACACTGGGTCAACTTGCCAAAACTAATTCTCGGGAATGTGAACATTTTCGGCGTACAGAGTGCGCGGTCGAATAACACGTACGAACGGCCATAAGCTACTATCCGACGAAGAAATAAGAAAACAGCTAGTAGAATAAAATTGCTTTGTACGACGCCTACTTTTCGAGAAGATCGAGCTAAGAAAATTTGTCAAGTACACTGGAACTTGGTTAATTACTACCTAGACACGAGCAAACAATCGGTAGAATTCCGCGTGCGAAGATAAGCAAAATACGTGCAACGAAATTTTATGCATAACTCGCACATGTTACTCGGTCACACCCTGTATGTAACCCTGTTAGCTCGCAGAAAACTACCTCGAGTGCGAACGTTAAACGCGCATAGTATATTTGTAAAAATGCTGTACGGTCAGTGTCCAAATACTTTCGCGAATCGCAGTATCTTTTTTCATTTTATTCGATTTCGATATCATTTTACCATCGTATTTTATCAATGCAGCATCGCAATAATACTAAATCGTTGCTCGTATTTACGATAATAATTAAACGGAGATTTCAGATTAAGCAAACAAACTGTAACGAATTACAACTTTTACGCCTCGCGAGCAAACAAAATTTTGGTTATATAAGGGATAAAGCGGAGGTCAAAATTTTGATTTCACATTATAATACGATTATAGGATTTTCGATATAAACAGCGATACGTTAAATAATTACGAATACCATTATACGCGATAACGCGCAAGTGGAATTAATTAGCGAGAAAAAACACACGCTTACGTAGTCGTACAATAATTCGTTGTTTTCCCAAGCTTAAAATATCTGCAGAAGATTGCGCCTAACTAGCCCGTAGGATATTAAATTCTGTTGACCGTAATCAGCGAAATTCATTTCGCTCGGTTTATGCGGTATTTGTCTGTTGTGCTTTAAACTGCATTCAAAGTGGTGAATCTGTTCCGGACAGGTCGATTGAAGTGCCTCAAACCCTTTCACGATTTCCACTGATGACAAACATCGATCTTCCTTCGGTGTTGCACGCGAAACGCTGTTCTTGCTCCTCTATGATCCTCTATAAACCTCGATTATCGTTATGTCAGCCTTTATTGCTCCGTTTACGAAACCATCTTTAGAAAAACAATAATCGACAAACAGTACATTACGGTATAACGTCTCTTCTCTTCTCGAGCAATTTTACGAGAAATATTTTCGGAAAGTTTTAGAAAATTTCTGATTATTCGGACGACTAATTTTAAGAATCGTTTCAAAATTTTATAACTAATTCTATTCTATTATCGCAAAAGGTATCTTTCGTCGAGGACGGAACGGTATATGACCGATGACTCTTTTTTTTTATTTATTTACTTATTTATTCCTCCGGTCACATTTGTTGCTACGTTTAAGAAATCAGCTTGAAAACGATGATCAAAAGCGGAATATTCTATTACGTAATTACCTTTCCTTTCTTCGAGACTGCTGTACTCCAGAGAATTTATTATTTCATTTATATCCGCTATATTTAAAAATTTATCTGGAAAGATCGGGGCGAAATGGCGAGTGTGGCGTGTCCAATAAGGTCAACTACAAAATTCACCATTTCCAAGCAGCGTTCGAAAATCCAAGCACGTTGAGAAACACACCGGACGAACGAGTTGACGTGCATTTTTCTAAGTAAAATATTCACGTCGGAATTTTTATTATTCAGCGGGATCGCGGCGGAAGTCGCAATTATTTCCGGTGAAACGCGGCTGTCTCGAAGACCGTGGAGCCAAGTGCATCTGCAAAATTACAAGCACACGACCCATGCACGAAAAACTTGAACATTTTCAGTCGTGTAACTCAATGAAAGCTACAATTCGCTCGTGTACGCAGCGTAATATAGCAGCGTGAAACCGAGCTTACAATTCGGTTTAGCTTTCCCTTCGACCAAAAAGGCAACGAAAAAAGGAAAGCCGCAGGCTCCTTGACTGCATGCTGAAACAAAACCCAACGATAAAACCTCTGAAATAGTCTGAGCAGGAGCTACCTGTCGTTAAACGCATCGCCGCGGTTCCTACAACCAACCACCTTCTTCTCCTTCTACTACTTCGTCCCTGCTCTCTTTCTTTTTTCTTGCCTCCTCTTTCCACCAAGAAAGTTCGAGAATACTATTCCAACTTGAACCCAGGTCTCGAGCTCATTAATTCTCGCTCGAGAGGGTCGACACCTTCTAGGATCGATGTCGTTGGTGCGAGAAGGAAACGGAACGCACCAACACTCTGCACGCTGTGCACGTACAATATCAAATACAAAACGACAGCTATGCTGTATGCGTGTGAACCGTATGTTGCAGGAATTTGCTCCGGTTTGCGAGAGGTGCGCATCCAGATACCGACGGCCGTGAAGAAAGGTGACTCGGCGATACTCAACTGCTGGTATGACACCGAGGGGGATCTTTTATACGCCGTCAAGTGGTACAAAGGGGGTCAAGAGTTTTATCGCTATGCCCCGAACGAGATCCCGGTCGTCAAGACTTTCCCCATCGGCAACCTGACGGTGAAGGTGAGCATCGTGTTCTGTCTATGCATTT
This sequence comes from Bombus impatiens, assembly GCF_000188095.3. Classification (NCBI taxonomy): domain Eukaryota; kingdom Metazoa; phylum Arthropoda; class Insecta; order Hymenoptera; family Apidae; genus Bombus; species Bombus impatiens. Next base: position 266,950 of record NT_176968.1, read on the forward strand.
TCTTTCGCACACTCGACCTCGTAGCCTGCGAGCCTATGCAGAGTCTGGAGGGTCGTCGATGCTCGATAGAGAGTGTCGGGTATCGCAATGACACCAGATTGTTATACAGGGTGCCCCAAAAATGAAAACACCACGAGGTTTCCAGAGTAACGACGAGTATCGTATTTCGTCTATTGCTCGTCTTCTTTTTCTCGTATGCTCGACCTCGTGGCCCGCGAGCCTACGCGAAGTCTACAGGACCGTCGACGTCGAACAGAGAGCGTACGAGGTAAATCAGATTATTGTACGGCATGTCTGAGAAATGAAATCACCGCGTAGTTTCGACGCGTTCCATTTGTATTTCACCTTCCTCGTGGCATTTCGACCTCGTGGCACGACGATTGAAAGGGAGTCGATGCTTTAACGAAGAGTATGAACGACGATATCGGAACAACAAACAGCGTTATACGGAATATCCGAGAAACCATATCGCGATCAAGTTTGTCGATTGGTAATTTGGTCCTTGGCGTAGTACGCTGCGATTTTTCACGCGGCGGATAATGAAAAATTGGTAGATTTCGATCGCCAATATATTCATTTTTATGGTAAAGTATCGGTTACAGAGGATTCAGTGAATGAACATGGATATTTGAGATTCAGAGTGGCACGTGCAGATTTGTGCGGAGATTTGTAAGTGGTGCACGTGGCCAGAATGTATATATGTTGCACGCGTGAGACATTTAAAAACGCAGCATGATTGAGAATCGAGAGTATGACATACGAGTCGAGAATCGAAAATCGTGTTCACAGTTGTTTCACTTGTTTTACTAGTAAATAATAGTAATAAATATTCTCTTCGTTGATAATATCCTTCTTAATTTCTCCAATGCTTAATTCTGTCATATTGCTTCTCACTCTGTATTCCTCTTAAGAATACTTCGACGATTACCGAACACAAATAGTAATCGACTATCGTTTCAAACAGAACAAACAACACGTCTCTGCCTCTCTGTAAAAATTGGAAACCTGCAATTAGTCAACATTTCTTATAAAAAATAACGTTTCGTTTTCCACTCGTGATATAGCAAAATAATTCAATGTGATTTTTTTCTTTTTTTTTTTTGAAATTAATAAAGTTGCTAATGTTATAGAGATATCGTATCAACGTCGACGCGTTAGATTAATATTTTAATACGTAGATAACGTTGTTGCTCCCGTACTGCGCTCTAAATATACGTTAACTTTAATCCCACCCCCTCACACCCACAAACCAAGGAAAAAATAATAAAAAGTAAAGCAAGGTAAAAGGCAGCTAGCTAGGGTCGAAGGGGACTGGTTATTAAGAAATTTATCGCAATGAAGGAAGGTTAGATGAAGGAATAACCAATCGTTGTAAAATACGATAGAAAGATATCATCGTCCTCTCTTCGACGAAACTTCGAGTCGCGTTGGTTTCTTAATGAGCGGAGGGAGGCAACGCCGTCAATTTCGTTGAAGGATTATTCCAATGTTCGTTTTTACGAGCGTGTCTCGGAATGAGCAAAAGGGTTCCTGGAGAATCGAGTATTATCGCGATCATGGCCAAAGATACCGTAAACACGGCTCGTTTTCTCGTGGATAACAAGGGTGCGTGACTCGTTAAAGGCCAAGCAGTGAAATAATGCGTAAAGGTTGCGCGAAGGCGACGTTACAAGTAAATTTTTCTAAACTTCTGTAAAAGTGCCATTGAACTAGAAAAACAGATGCTTTATAATAAACTTGCTATATAAAACGTTCGTCCGATCTACGATTTAAAAGAGATCATAGTTTATCGTAGTACCATGTGGTTGTACGTTTCGTTGAATCTCAAGAAGGTTACGTGTGTACGTAAATGTCGAAGAATTCGAATCACGCGCGAGAAAGAAGATCTTCACCTTTAAACTCGATGCATAAAATAATACGTTGCCTTTCATTTTCATTTCTTCGGCAAACACGAATTTTATAGTTTCTCGTTGCTGGTTACGAACTGAATAGATTAACGTCGAATGTGACTTTTTTTTAACCCCGAGAGAAATATTCTGTTAACATACTCGTTAATTTTTAGCAGTGGCAAGTAGAAGGATATTAAAACGGTGGAATTGCTTTGGTCAAATGGTACGAGAAAATGGGAAATTCTATTCATTGGTCGGTGCTGATGCTGATGAAACTCGGGGCTGGTAGACGGCAGGATTAAAGAACGTTTCATAGACGTTCGATAGCTTAGAATATTCGGGCGATAAAGGGGGTGTTTTATGCGGTAACGCGTAAAACAGCGGCGAGCTGGAACCCTTTAGGAGAGGGACGGCGGCTTAATGGCAACCAGTGGTCTCATAATCGTCCGACCCGAATTTTAATCCCGTCAGGATATATTTTTTTCCCTCCATCTCGCCGCTGCTCTTCTCCTTTTCTTCGAAACCAGCGTCCGCCCGCGAAAGACTGATTAGATCTCCACTTTTCCATGAAACGGTGGAAAATTCGTTTTCGAACGTAAAACTAATCACGGGGAGCACAAATTTCCGTCTTTTTCTTTTCTTTTTCTTTTTTTTTTTTTTTTTTAGAGAGGGGGGACCGTACTTTGGAAAAGCGTCGGAGATTAAAAATTCTCTTTCACCAATTTCATACTTCAAAAGTGTATCTTTTATGAACTTTAATACAGCGAGTTCTAATTAGTCTTCGAAGAGTCGAAGAAGAAGCTAAAGTTCGAAAGAAAAAGTCTCTTTCGACTGAATTTATAGCGGAGATTGGTCGGTAAAAGAGTGTCGTTTAAGGCGTTCGTCATCGACGTTTTGCATACGCTAACTTCACTGCAATTAGTCTATTTCAAATAAATGGACTAAACAGATGTTGATCAAACAGGAAACGATGCCTGTTTAACGCGAACTAATCGCAGTGACGTATTATAATTAAGACAACTAGATAGTTAATTTGCAACTCTCGTCACCGCAGCTCCAACGCTCTCTCGACAACGCAATTCGCACTCTTTCACTTTTCAATTCACAATCTGACTTGTTAACCCTTTAACCTACAACTACGGCCTACAACTACAACCTATGATCGGGCCAAACGTAAATATTACGGGCATATAATATAAATATATATGTCGGGTTGGCGTTAGACTTAGGGGCGTGTAACGTATCCTCATTAGGACAAGCCATCGTCCTCGTTCAATGGAGATTATATTTACAATTATACGTAGAAATGTCGATTTAACAGAGTTTGTCAATTAAACGTGGCGATTAGACACTCTCGATGTTAAAGACGATGTTCTTAGGTTCGATAACGAATCCACGGTGAACGGGAAAACTCTTTGTACAATTGAACCTATTTTGAAACACAAAATGACGTTAGCTGTGACGCACGGGTTTTCCTACCGACCGACAAGACGATGTGCGTAAACTCTCCAAGGTGATCGCAAGAATAAAAAACCGATACGATCACGTTTGTCAATTGCATATTGACCGGGGATATCAGCAAAATTCCAGGCGCCGTTACCAGACAGATCCGCGTAGAGCCGTCGTTGCTCCTGCCCGGGGCTCGTTTGTTAATCAGCGTGTGTCCCTCGATATTGGTACTTCTTCTGTTAGGTACAAACGTTCATCCCGTGACCGTGGCTACGTTCGGCGATCAGTTGCGTCACCTCGAGCCCAAGCCCACTGTCGTAATCTCGGGCAAACGTAGTCAGATCGTATCGCAACGACTACTTCTTAGTTCTATCATTTAAGTACAGCTATAACAAATAGTTTAGACCAAAGTATCGGGGATCTTCCCAAAATTCCAAAAGGAAGGCCCGATGTCCCTACATCTTCGACGTATAACGTAATATATAATAGCTTGTTTAGATTTTCGGCCCAAAATTCTCGAACGTAAATCGTAGGTTAAGAGGTTAAGACGTTACAATTAACATAGATAAATAATAATTATCTAACGTTTCAAACAATGTTATCCTACGTAAGGACAAATTCTTTTAATCCGGCAAGGCATCGACATAATCAATCTTTATTCCTACACGTGTACGTACACGCTATTGAGAACTTAAAGCAGCATCAGAATATACATCGAGCACAAAAGATCAAGGGAACGCAATCACGATGCGTTTTCAACTCCGACAAGTAATCCTTGGCGCATGAATGATCCCCTTCTGACACTGGCTGTTAATTCGTTTTCATCCCTTAGCAACCCCTTGTCTTTTGTCTTAGCCTCGTGTCCCTTGTCTTAGCCCCACCGCGCACATGTTTCGCAACCGCTTGTTTATAATTCACCCGACACTCCCCAGGCCCCTCGTCCATGATACTACACTAATAATATATATTATAAAATATTGTGAACACGTATCACGAAATGGTACGATGAGAATAAAGTATCTGTACAGGACTCGTGATACTAGATGCGATTCCTTGCGCAGAAACAGAGATTTGAAAAGAAGACTAGAATTGTAGAATAAAACTTTTCCGTGCCAAGCTTTGTTTTTCATTTGTATAGATGGAACAGAAGCACGTTTGTAAATACAAACGTGTGTAGGAGTATATTTGTCCATGGTGAAAAAGTCGCTTCACGATAAACGTACGCATGCTCGAAAAAGATTTCCAAGTGTTTGTTTTCGAAAATAAAGCCTTGCATGAAAAAGGTGCATCGTGAAATTTAAATTTCGCTTGAAGTAAAAAGTCTCCTCTTCTTCGCTCGTGCCGCGTACATTTTCTATTTTACAACTATACCAGCGCCGTAATAAAAATTAACGTGAAAAGTTAACGGAGAAATATAGAAAAATCTGAATTCTGTCATTCTGGAGAATTTCACGAATTTAATAGCGAAATATATCGCGATAACTTAATCACGATTCTATTTAAGTAGAAGTAAAAATGAATTTTCATAAGTCCAAAAATAAAAATCGAGATCCTGTCGTTCTATCGGATTTGTCGGATTTGACAGCTCTAATAATAAATATCGAACGAATTACAAAATGTTTGCACGAATAGCGCGTAACGTAGATGTCTAACGTTTCGCGATTCTCCGTTTGCCTGGTCCGAATGAAAATTTTTCGTGGTTTTCTCGCCACGGCGAATTAACATCGGAATTCCCTCGTTTCTTGACAGAAGTAGAATACCAAGTGGTAAGCGCAATTCCCACTGAGAGAGCAGCAAAGTTAATTTAATTTGTAGCGTTAATTTTCGTAGCCATCGTTTTCCGCCAAACGCGGAAATGAATATTTGACGATCGAGTGTATTCGTACAAGCTGGAACAAAAAGATGAAACACCTTTCATGCAAGCGTGCATTACACTTCTTTAAAGTTAAATACGCGAGAGAAAAAAAAAAGAGAAGAAAAAAAAGGAAGATTGCATGGACTAACCACCGACGAGTTGGCATTCGTCCATTTGAAGATCGAATCAACCCTTATGAAATCTATCTATTTTTGCGAGTAGATAAAAATCGATGTAATTTTTTAAAATTGAAATAAAACCATCGGGGAAATTCAATCTTCCAACCTGTCAGTCTTCCACAAACAAGGGGGGTTGCTCTCGCCATTTCGAAACGGAAAAACGAATATTACTTCCCCTCAGTACCGTTTCAAACTTCCGAACAAACTATACGCCAGCTTACAACGGTTCCACTAACTGAACAAATACATTTTAATCCTCTGCAGCGTGACGTGTAACGTAGAAGCTACACACTCGCGTATCTGTATTTTTTAAAAATCTTTTATTTACTTTAACACCGCGCTACTATATTTTATTACGACACCTCCGCGCGTCAAGCTGGCCGTTAAGTGATTCCATAAGCAATATCGCGTTTACATGTGCGCGTCATTTCGAAAATCACGTACGAAAAGCGCAGTTCGCTTATTTTTTAGGCAAATAGTATATTATACGTTGCTTTATTTATTTATTTATTTATTTATTTATTTATTTAGGACGATGTTTCGCCCTTCTGGCAAACTTTTTATTTTTACAAAATTTCTTCGAACGAAGGTTGTTAAGATTCTAGCGATTGATCGATTCGAGTTTCTCCGTTGTATTCATCCTCGACCATCCTTTGTATCAGTTCGATAACGTTACGTTTAACGAAAATAGGACAGCCCTCCACGCCACTTTGTTATTTGTCAACAAAGCGAGACAATGTTATTTCATTCTTCTTTTTTTTTATTTGCAACGAAAGAATTTGCGCAATTTTTACCATTTTGTTCCACCGATTCTTTTACCACGCCGACATCGAGGGCAATTTATTTACCAAAGAACACGTTAGATTAAAAACATACTGTCCGTGGTATTTTATTACAAAGTATCCTCTGGAAACACCTCTAGTGGCTCGCTCTGTTCCATGCAGTCCATGATGTAACGACTCGATCTTGGAAAAACGACCATCCAAATTATCAACCCCCGTTGTCCCAGACCGAAATCTAAAGAAAGACGGTAATTAATTAAAGCGTGTTTTACGAGCAGGCAAAAATTGCCTATTACGAAGGTATAGTCATCGGCCCTGCGCGCTCCTTTCGAAAGCCACGACGAATAGATGCAGCAGCGAAAATGTCGCCACGCCATAAACACGCGGCTAGTCAGCGTCGGATTTTTTATCAGCTCCAGTAAATCCAAGGGAAACCGCGTTCGCCGATCCCATCGCCATTTACCTCGGGCGAATTGCCGCCGCGGGGACAAGCCTACGCGCGAATAAATCGCGAGGTGTCGCGAAATTTCGCGTAACCAGCCGTCGGAGCGCCGTTACGGAGTCGTAATGTTGCTCGTAAACTGCGCGAAAAGCCAACGTGCGGTCGACGAGGGTGACATCGAGTGGCCCTCGCAATCGATATCGCAAGGAGGCGTTTGCACGGTCCGCCGAGCTCCACTCGTCTTCCTCGTCGTAGAAATGCTCTCGTGGCTCGATTCTGCGACGAAACAATGCGACGAGCTGACCATCACCCTTTGTCTTCCGGTCGATTGATCGATGCTCGCGCGGTCATTCTTCGATGTTCGTTTTTTTTTCTTCTTTGTCTCTCTCTCTCTCTCTCTCTCTCTCTCTCTGTCTCTGTCTCTGTCTCTTTTTTTGTTGTGTCGAGTTTTTTCCATGCCGTGGCACAGGTTGCTGGTGCATGGACAGGTAGAGTCATAAATCCTCGATTGTCAAAGCCGATTCATAGGCATCGAAGATGCAGGACTGGTCGTGACAAAGGACTAGTCACAGTGTAGGAACTTGAAACTTTTCCTCGTGCGCTGTTGGATGACGGATGGAGCGGTGACGTAGCGTCGTCGTACGGATCAATCATTTGACAGCGTAATCGAACGACGAAGAACGCCGAACGAACGATGCGGGAAATAATTGTTTCTTCGACGCGAAGATGTTGCGGATTTTCGATGGAAAATTTACGACCGGAAGAAACATGCGCGCTTTCAACTTTTCCCAGGGAATAGATATCAACGTTTAAATATATGTCGGAGTCAGGTTGACATTTTGGGGCGTTCGATGAACCTTTACCGCGAACGTCGCGGACGTAGCTAATATTTATCAGTACGAATGTGGACGCTACAAGAGGCTACGAGTAATGGCAATCGGATGGTCGAGACGATGGTGACAACGAATTCAGGTTCGACGACGAATCCACGGTCCACGGGAGGACAAGTATCCACGTACTACTCGATTCGGGTAACTTCTCGATAACTCGATCGGCAATTCGTCCAACGACTAACTAACAAAGTAACTCTCCCTTAATCCAAAAGAAACTTCCCTTATATACTCCTGTCCCCGCTTCTCGGGTCGATCTTTGTTTTTAAGGAGAGCCATATAATCATTTCGTACCTCTGTCAGGTACACGTCCCTCCCGTGACCGTGACTACGTCTAGCGACCCGCTATGTCACTTCGAGCCCGAACCCATCGTCGTAAAGTCAGATTGGAACATTAAAACTATTTCTTATTTTTATTACTTAAGCGCAGCTATAGTAAAATTGGGGTATTGGGGTTTTGTCCCCATCTGTCCTTCCATCTCCGACGTATAAGTATCGTCCAGAGGTGTGTGTGGGTGTGTGCGTGTGTGACAGATTGCTGGGATTCTCTCGTACTACGTTCGTTGCGTAGTTTATCGCTCTTGAATCGTCGCGTAGTTTCGAATCAAGCGATAAAACAAAAGATCGAACGATAGCGATGGAACGGCGATGATTCCTTCGTTGATATCGATTGAACGTAAAATTGGCGTCGGTGTTTTCCTAAAAGGAGAAATAGATCGAAGAAAGCAGAGTTGTTCTGGAATATTCCGGTAAATGGCGGTGGACAATAGGCTTCATAAACGACAATGGAAACAAAAGACATTTGTCGTCATTGTTCCAGCTCTGTTGCGCACCTGCACCATCCGACTTGTCCAAACGTGACAAATCCAAATGAATAGAAATCAAATGCTGACATATTTCGACCTTCGGAACGAACATGTCCGACGGACATTCGTTTAACGTTAACTTTGTGCAACTGATTCGAAACGATGTTTAACGCATCCGGCGACGTTGTACATTTTCCGTTTATCTTCGAGTCCTAGCTGTGCGCAACGTCCGCACGGATTAATTATTCGTCCGTGTCTTTTGTTTTCAACTTCTAATGGAACTGAAATTGCGCTAAACAAACGCAGTAATTGCAGTACTACGCGAAAACCTTAAACCACTTACGGAACGGAAACGTTTTGTTTTTACGAATGAGCGTGAGGATTGTTTTAACGCTACAACTGGCACAGCGGCCAAAACGAACAATTTGTACTTTGTTAGGGAAATTTTACGAATATAATACAACTGCGTATTCTTCGAACGTTTGTCCCTGTCTAACTTGTGAAACCGCTTTTATACGAAAATCTTCAATCCCTGAAACTGAGAAAAAAGATCTTCCTTCTATCGGAATTAGCCCCTTTCAACTCGAAGAAGAATACATCTGCACGTTCTTCGCGCTATTCGCACCTTTATTCCCCGTTGCAAACAGAAACAGAGTCGCGATAACCAGAAGAGTTTCTAGTCTGGCTTGGACAAGAATACGTCTACGTATTTCAAAAGAAATAAAATCGAGATAACGGCAACGATGTCTAATCTACAAAAAAAAAAAAAAAATTCCCCCATCCACGAGAAAGCCTCAAAGATCTCGCGATACACCTAACGCGTCTTCCTCCTGCGTCGTACATCGACGAGCTCCAAGAAAAAAGCTCCAAGAAAATCCTCTGAAAAGACCTTGGAATAGAAAAGCGAATGGCGACTGCTAGCGAGGGTTAAGCGAAAGGAACGACCGTCACGATACACGTCTGACTACGACGATCCTGTCTGTTGCAGAAAAGCGAAAGCAACTCGACCCGGGTTGCCCTGACGAACCTGGAACTGGACGCAGCGGGCGTCTACAGTTGCGAAGTGTCCGCCGATGCTCCTTCGTTCCAGACGGCCTGCGTCCAAGGCACCATGAACATAGTCGGTAAGAGAACGTGTTTATTAACCCTCCGGTCAAAGACTCGAGCTGCTTTACTTTACGAGCCGCCATAAGCGGCACATAGAACCGAAAGGTTCGGTCGTGTGTACATATGTACACGTACACGTGTACATAGCCGAAGCTGTGTTGGCTTGCGAGCGCACTTTCGAACTGCGAATTAATGCCAGCCACCGGCTCGGTGGACTTAAAGGCTTACGCGAATCGCTGTGGACCGAGCCGAAGATAATACTGCGGGTACACGCGGCGGAATGAACGGGAATTAGGTGTCTTAGGCGCCCAGGGAACGAAGCCACCCCGGGGTTACGTTTTCCTACTCTTCTTTTTCAACCCTCTGCCCCTCGCTTCGCCCCCTTTTCAAACTTGCTGCGCGATTCGCCACTGGCAGAGCGAGTTTACGCCGTCGTTCGTAAATACGAGCAACCTGTACGAAACCATACATCGGGGCTAAAATCGCGTACACCCTGTTTGTATCTTGTAAAGAATTTTTATGCAAATTCGTACGGTTTTCAGAGTGTAATTAAAAACGTAGAAGCCCGGTAGAAAATTGTTTTGTACACGGAGTATAATGGAAAACATTATCGTACAGTTCGCTTTGATTATTTTACGCGTTGTTTTCGTATTGTGCGCATTCTCGGATCCTTTTGCCGTAATACCGTAGAAAAATCGCCAGTCCACGTTTACCAACTAATTAAGAGAAACAGGTCGTTCGACGATTCGACCTTTCGCCATACCGAGATCTACTTAAAGTTGCACGAGACACATAGAATCTGCAGCGATTCGCTCTCTTTAGCTAACTCTACCTAACGCCTAAAGTCTTCGTACAGGTTTCAAATCAGATAATAATCGTTAGAAACTGTGACAAGTTGCCAACCATTCCTCGGATTAACTTCGTTCTTTGTAAATGCCTCGAAGTACGAAGTTTCACTCGCTTCGTTTTTCGTCTCTTCTTGTTCCTTCTTTGGTAATTTTATTTTTTGCCAAGCATTTGACAAGAGAATTTCGGTATGTGGGCGGAGAACGTTTGTCAACACTTGGCAGCTCGTCGAGCGACAAATTGGAGAGCGCGGAGTAACGAAGTTTCAATCGCGAAAGGGTTGAACAGGTTCCTCCTGTGTATCGCGAGTGTCGCGAATGTAAATTTAAGGAGCGTTCCTTCGCTTTCGTTTGACGATACGTTTCGTATCGAGGCAAAAGGACGGTTCGGTTATCATCTCGTGCCTCCGTCGAGTTGCTGGAAACGGAAACTTGTTAAATGATGTAATTAGGAGAGTAACAAGGGGAACATGTTTAATTTGTTTCCGAACAAATATTAAACGACTCGATTGCAGTTTAACCCTCCTGTTCTCGTAACTGAGATTATCATGTAATACAAGGAATGTTCATGATTTTTTATCCACATATGATGCGATATAAGTCAAAGGCTAGTTTAGAAAAATTTCTTTCGAAACGCTTACAGACTTCGAACTAGCTTCGAGCTTTTCAACTTTAATTTCGTAATGAGCACTTAGTTATAAGCGTTACATATAAGTTAGTAGTTAATTATTAGAAATGGAGCAAGCAAGGTGCAATAGATAGGTATAGACGGTATATAATAATAGAGGTGCTAGAGTAAGAGAAACATATGTGATGTAAAGGCGACGAAAGGTACGGACTAAGAATAAATAAAATAAATAAAATAACAACTTTAATTTTCATAACGCAAGATGTGATGCGATATAAATTCGAGCAATTTTTATTCTTACATAGATAGACAGTGCAAGATTTTCAAAGAGTTTGGTTTCGTACAAACGAAAAATATTTGTCCTATGTTTATTAAAAATTCTATATTTTCTATCGTATTTCGTTATTGTGGAAAGCAACAAAGAAGCACAACTCGACGATAAAAAAGCGAACGAGGTAAAACAGCGACACGCTAAAATTACAATATCGGTATTGTATCAGTATGCAGTGTGTTCGCGTAATGAATATAAAAACTCAAATATCAAACAAATATTATTATAGTGAATTCCGTATGAATCTATCGTGTAGGATGTTAAAGCGTACGTGGTAGAAAAGAATTTCACACATTCGTGTGATTTTAGAGTTATTTTTCAAGTTACAAACAATTTAATTTCCTATCAGTTTCGTACGGCGATGCAAATGTCGGATATATCATTTTTTAATTTATCCTTTTCTCGAAACCGTAAGCGCGAGGTTGATCAAACAGGACAGAGAAACGTGAAAATACATGTTCTAAGAAAATAAATCGCTTCGGTAAAATCGATCGAAAGAGCGATGAAATTAATTATCCTATCGACGATATGGTGAATCGACATATTGAAACAGGCGTTGAACCGATCATCTTCCATTTTGCGTTATGGAAATTAAAATTGAAAAGTTCGAAGCTTGTTCGAAGTGTGTGCGCGTCTCGAAAGAAATTTTTCTAAACTAGGTTCTAACTTTTTAATATTGCATCGGTATGGATAAAAATGATCAAAATTTTCTCTATTATATAATAATCTCGGTTACCAGAGCCGGAACCTGCCAATTTGCTCGTGTTACAACGACCAGATCGTGACGTTTCTCACGGAATCTTGAAAAATCAAGTTTCATTATTTTAAATCGTACATTACAAAGACGATTCCATAGATTTAAAGCGACACATTAGGACGACGATACTTCTACGAACGTGAAAATAATTATTGAGAAAGAAAATGTTTCGTAACTTGCTGTGACGAATTACACGTTTCGTATACGTTGCCTGGCCTAACACTACGTTAGCATATCGATATAGTTTATGAAACAAATGAAAAGTGAAATACGCGTGAGAATCTGAGGGTCAGCAGAAGCGAAAGAAACTTTTTATTAAACATAGAGAAGTAAATCAGCGTTGTTAATCTCGACGTTCCATATTACCAGAGTATTTGGAAGGCCTTTCTTAATTGTTCGCGTGGAACAGAGTCAGACAACCGGAGTTATCATTTTGATGTATTAATTAATACGCAATTGTCGTTTGTTCGAATAGAATTACGGTATAACGAGCACTTTACGAGGTCGTTAAATTTCTCGTCTGCGTTAACCGGAAAATTGTAGGCCAGGGGAACATAGACGTCTCTAAATTGCGAGCAACGTAAGAGAGAAAGAGAAAGAGAGTTGCCGTATCGGAAAATATGATTAAGACACCGATAGAGGGTAAAAGTAACGTAGAACAGATCCGTTGTAAACGCGGTCCAAGGGCGGTGTGTAGGTTGATGCGAAATAAAGCTAATGAGCTGCAACGTTCTCTCCTCTGACTGAAGCTTAAGAGAGAAGAGAACGGTGCGTACTTTACGAGAAGTTTGGCGTGCGCGGGCGCAAATTATCGAATTTTCATAAACCAATCTGTTTTTGATTCATTAACGAGAAATACGATGACGGTGGTTGGAAATACACGATCGACGATACGCGTTACGGTTCATAAGTATCCGAACATTTTCCTCGATTTTCAATAACGGCATTTAAATGTAAACAAAGTACGTAAATTAATAACGAATTAACGATCGCAAATAGTACTTGGTATCGTTTAGTGGAATCAAGAGTCTATAAATTTCAATTATTCGCTGTAAGACGGGGCAACGAAATGCGCGACTACTTAATACACACAGATTCGCGATATTTCAGCTGGTTTTGACAATTTGACAAGAAAGAAACATCTTTCGGACAGAAGAGCATGGACGGTAGTTTTCTCATCGTACGTTAGTTTCTAAAAATCATAATTATTTTCATCGTTTCAATTATTCGCGAGAAATACGATGACGGTGGTTGGAAATACACGATCGACGATACGCGTTACGGTTCATAAGTATCCGAACATTTTCCTCGATTTTCAATAACGGCATTTAAATGTAAACAAAGTACGTAAATTAATAACGAATTAACGATCGCAAATAGTACTTGGTATCGTTTAGTGGAATCAAGAGTCTATAAATTTCAATTATTCGCTGTAAGACGGGGCAACGAAATGCGCGACTACTTAATACACACAGATTCGCGATATTTCAGCTGGTTTTGACAATTTGACAAGAAAGAAACATCTTTCGGACAGAAGAGCATCGACGGTAGTTTTCTCATCGCGCGTTAGTTTCTAAAAATCATAATTATTTTCATCGTTTCGGTTATTCGCTGTAAGACGGGGCAACGAAATACGCGACTACTTAATGCACATAGGTTCGCGATATTTCAGTTGGTTTTGACAATTTGACAAGAAAGAAACATCTTTCGGACAGAAGAGCATCGACGGTAGTTTTCTCATCGCGCGTTAGTTTCTAAAAATCATAATTATTTTCATCGTTTCAATTATTCGCTGTAAGACGGGGCAACGAAATACGCGACTACTTAATGCACATAGGTTCGCGATATTTCAGTTGGTTTTGACAATTTGACAAGAAAGAAACATCTTTCGGACAGAAGAGCATGGACGGTAGTTTTCTCATCGTACGTTAGTTTCTAAAAATCATAATTATTTTCATCGTTTCAATTATTCGCTGTAAGACGGGGCAACGATATACGCGACTATTTAATGCACACAAATTCGCGATATTTGAGTTGGTTCTGACAATTTAACAAGAAAGAAACATCTTTCGGACAGAAGAGCATCGACGATAGTTTTCCCACTGCACGTTAGTTTCTAAAAATCATAAGACTCGGAATCTACGCCGCTGATCGGAGGATAAAATTCTCTATCGAGAAATGCTGATTGCACAAGATAAAATGATCGTACTTCTACTTATAAAATTTTGCTGGAAAGCTATAAGTATCGAGATACTTTTGAGCGGTAATGTACACAGCGCGTGTCTAAATTTCATCTTGTTACGAATCATTGAATTCCTTTCTACATAAATATCCACTTTCGCGAATATTTCTACATAAATATTCAATTTCAACGTCGCTCTCCAACCAATTTGTTTTATTCATTCGTACCTGCCGCGTTAACACAAACGGGACTCGAATCGAATTAACCGTGTTTTCCACGAAACGACACCGTCGCTTCGTCCGAATTACAATTATACGAACACTGCAAAAACACCGATCGTTTTGAATTTTGTCGCTGCCTGCACGCTGTTTCCCAGTGAATCAGATTTCGTCGTCTCTGGCGAGAAATTTTTGTCGCGATCCTTTATTTCCGGCGATCTCGTGGTTGGTTAGAAAAGTTTCCCCGTATTATAGCGCGGTGAGTTTCGCGGAAAGGAATATTTCGTACGAAACTCTCGAAACCGATATTTATATTCGGATTATTTTTATTAGAAAAGTATCGAAAAATTGGAAGTTTCCGAGAAACGAGATAAGATAAAGCGCGCTGCGCGAACAAACCGTTCTTCTTTCTATTCTTTTCATTTACTTTTACAGCCGCAAAATCATGTGGCGAATTTTCATGGAAAACAGACAGCGGTGGAAAAGAGACAGAGAACTATGAAATTTTCTTACGAGAGAAAAAGCTCCAGCTCCGATAGAATATATTCGTGTGTCCGAAACGGTTTAACGAGGATTACGAACGAATGCAGGGAGAACAAAATGCTTAGAATATTCCAACTCGCGACAACGATGAAATCCTACGACCGTACTCTCTCGCCAGTCTTTTTTTTTCAACTTTTAATAAGTCCCAAATTTCGAAGGAAGAACGACAATAAAAAGACCTTACGTATGCACACGGTAAGAGAAAACTTTTACATCAGAGCCGAGCATTGCTCGCTGGTCGGGGGAAGTTCCTCCGCGCTCTTCCCACGTTTCCTTCCTCGACGATCGCGAGGCTAGTGAATTCTCCCTGGCAGAATAACAAAAAAGAAAAAAGAAAAAAAAGCATACAGGAGAAAAAAGAAAGGGAAAGAGAAAAAAAAAGAGCTCGAGAGGCTCTCGCAAATCACGAAAACGATACGAAACAAAGAAGGGTAGGATAAGGGGGCTGAAAAAGAAGAGAGTCACGGGATCCGTATGCTTAAACGGTGCCGTTATATCCGCGGATGGAAAAACGAAACACGCGAATCTTCTCAGATCCGGCTACGTATATGTATGTTCGTGTCCATAGTTATATACAGGGCACCCTAGGATTTAACAGTTAAACTTTGTGCGATACGTATCCGTCGCTCTTACGCCACTATCGTGAAAAATATAAAAATTCACGATTCAACGTGAAATTATCGGATGAATCAGGCTTGCTGCATAATCGTTACATTATTGTACTGTGTTTGCCGCGACACTCGTCTCTTTAATCTACGTAATTAACCCCTTAACCTATGATTTACGTTTACGAATTTTGGGCCGAGAACCTAAACAAGCTACTATACAGGGTGGTTGGTAACTGGTGGTACAAGCGAAAAGAGGGTGATTCTACGCGAAAAAAGAAGTCGAAAATATAGAATACAAATTTTTCGTTCGAGGCTTTGTTTCCGAGAAAATCGACTTTGAATTTAGGCTCGGTACGCGTGCACTTTATCGCGTCTCGTTATAACGGGTCTCACCGTAGATCGTTGTCTCGATTGACGTTATCTTTTTAATTTTGTAAATTTTTAAATTTTAAATTTTTAAATTTTAAAATTTTAAATTTTGAATTTTTAAATTTTTAAATTTTGAATTTTTAAATTTTTAAATTTTTAAATTTTTATTCTATATTTTCGACTTCTTTTTCTTCAGAATCACTCCCTTTCCGCTTGTATCACCAGTTACCAACCATCCTGTATATTATATTTGGCCCGATCGTCGTACTACGAGCTATACCCGCAATATTTACGTTTGGTCCGATCGACTGCGAGCTATGCCCGTAATATTTACGTTTGGCTCGATCATCGTACTACGGGCTATGCCCGTAGCTGTAGGTTAAGGGGTTAAGAACGAGAAAGACGCACGATCGTTGTTGGATGCGAAAATGAAAATTTATACACACGCGACTTTCGTATAAAAGGTCCGACACATCCCACGAGTATAACCAAGCGCGCGATATCGTACAAACATCTAAGCTTTTATATTAGAAAATTAATTACAATATAAAATGATCTTCTCTGTACGACCTACTCCTCTTACGTACCACTTTTTGTTCGGTTACCCTAATAGAACGCACCGACCAAGTTTGCCTACGTTAAATCCCCTAAGCTAACGATATAAACTGCCTGCTAGAACCATTTCCTCCGGTAACTAGAACGATAATTGAAAAATTTTGTTCCGCGTCTTTATACCGGTTCTTTCAACGAGGTATACCTCTGTTCGTTATATTACAATTTACCAGGCCCCTGTATAACGGTGCACACACGTTCGCACGTTCACGTGCGTCGGTGTAGAGACGAAACGAAAGGTACGAGACGCATCCCGCTTCGAAAACACTTGCGCGGAAACATTTGGCACGGTGAATTCTCTGTAAGGGGAGATCGGCACGATGCCGTCTCTCTTACGAATGTATTATTCCGATATCGAAACGCGAGCCCGAATTGCCAGGCATAAAAGAAGAATTTTTCATCAGGCATGCAGGCTGTTGGTGCGTTGGCGAAAACACACGGTCGAATCTATCGGCTCGATCTGTGCACACGTGAGTACACTGGTTGGTTGGTTGGTTGGTTGGTTGGTTGGTTGGTTGGTGCATCCGGGAATCTTGAAAAGTCCCCTCCCCGCCACCGCCCCTGCAACCAAACCACCCGACGTCCTATCTGTATGCATATATTTGTTATATATATACATATATATATATATATATATATATATATGTATGTATGTACGTACGTGCACGTGTGTATGTACACACACGTAGGAAACGGTCGAACGTCAAAGCGGTGTTTCGAACATGCTTCGCATACTTCCGGGACCCGTGTGTACCTGACGTCTCTTGTTCCGCAGAATTACCCTCTCAAGGGCCGTCGATACACGGGTTAAGGAGGAAATACCGGATCGACGATATGCTACGTTTGAACTGCACATCCGGACGGAGTAAACCCGCGGCCAATCTCACCTGGTACATCAACGATCGACAAGTACGGTTTGCTATATGAAATCGCGAATAGCGGCTACAAATTCCTAGCCTCCTATCACCGATGTCTTCCCATACCTCTCGTACCGTATTCCGTTCTCTCGTTCTCTGGCTTCTGTAAGACGTAACCAAGCAGCCCCCCCCCTGCCCCGTTTCGCGTTACAACCCCTTTCCGCCGTTGCGAATGCTTCGAGACTGTGCATTACGCGGCGGATGCATTGGCTAGGAAACAGTTAGCGGATCGCGTCTGAGATTTTAGAGTTAATTGTTATGGCGGTCGAGGAACTACGGTTGCGCAGTTTGATGGATTTAATCCATTAAGGGACTGCGATCAAATCGCGGCAACGCTTCGCTCTTGCGTTCTTTTTCCATCAATTTATAACGCGCCTCTGTACCTTTGGATATCGCGGCTACAAAAGAGAATCCAGAGATATTTTTTCCCATGCGATCTATTCCGCCGTAGATTCTACGGTTTTTGCGAAATGTAACGAAATTTCCGAGGTATTTGCGATATGGTGACCCGACGCTTTCAACGATACTCGCGGTTATCGATTTGTTCGCGGACTCGTTTCTGCAGATTTTGGAAGATACTCGTTTCGAGATTATTCGATTCTACGAAAGTTCCAGATTATAATATCGTCTTGACGCGTTCCTACACCGAGTTTCCAGTTATACACCGCGATACTCGAACACAGCGAGGTATTGATTGCGCTAAATCCGTGGCTCAGCTTCCCGGCTTTTATCATCCATCGAAATAGAACAGAATTGAATTAAAATGTCGAAATAGATGTACGCCGTGGAGAGAAGACAACAGGAGTTACGGTCGTTCCGATCGTTTCGTCGCGTCTTTCGATACGCGCAAGACGTCGAATACTACGTGGTTTCGTTCTCAATTTCATTCGTTCTATCTTGATGCGAAGCGAAATTGAGTGGAGAAATTGAATTAGACGGGCTTGGATCGAAATTCCTAGTACAAATGAGATCGGGCAGCTACTACTCACGATAGAATTGCCACGGAGAATTATAAAATTGCACCTGCGAGCATCATTTTCGAAAATTCAACGTCAACCTGAATCGAAAATTTGTCAAATACACTCGATTACTTCTTTGCCGTTGCTTACTTTCTTTGCATTATTCTATAGACGATAACGAATCGAAAATGTAAAATGCAATCTTTCCTCTTCGAGGTTCGTTTTCGCGACAGTTCAATTTGAAATTTGTTGATTCTTCTTGTTATTCTCGAGCTTCGTTTTATTCCAAGCCACGGCGTCCCGCCCTAATTTCGTTTGTAGCCAACTATTTTTTATTATTCGTCGTATCGAGTTCAGGACGGTTCGTCGACCGTGTTCCGTAATTTTTGTTCGGATGCGTCCCACGCTGCCCCGTGTCACCTCGAAGCTTTATCATTTTTTGCGGCGAAGAACGGCCAAGTTTATTCAGCTGATCAAATTCTAGACGGTTTTTAAATACACAGCCTCGTGCGTGCAATCTGTCGTTGGATCCAATTTCTAAATTGTCGCGTTTCAAACGTCGTTCGCTCTTCCACGTCTCAAACATCGATACGTTTTACTCTTTAATTACGTCACGTTGAAAGATCGAAGATTCGAATTATATTTTCGGGAAGTCTCTTCTGGAGAAACGTCTGTTGTTTCATCGGGATGCGAAATATTTCGCGAAATACCGCATTTCGGACATTTTTGTCCGAGATGAATACGCATATTGCGATCGGAACGAGGCTCGGAAATTTGATTTCGCGATGAAATGTTACCTAACGAAACCTCGTCGCGTGTTTTTCTGCTGTCTGTTCCTTCAATAAAATGACATATTACGGAAAAAGCAACGTTGCAACGTTATGACGAAAAATAAGGGAGAAAAATAGAAGAGAGAAGAAAAAGTAATCGAAGTTTCTTGGACGTGTAATGACGGCGTTATCAAAACACGGTCCTGTCGAATCGGTTGTCTATCAATTCGGTGCTACGTGCGTGCCCGGCGATAAAATCGCATTGTTGCTCGAAATACCGATACTTTTGACGTGCACCCTCCTCTTTATCAGCAGTTTGGAGTGACAGAAAGCCGCTGCGCTTGTCTTCTGCTCTTACGCGACACCGTACACCCTTTTAAAAATCATATTATTCTTCAAAGAAAATATCTGCAGCGGAAGTAGCGAATTTTCGAAAAATCAATTCGTGATTTTCCGTGAAAATTCCGCAGATTTACAACGGTACATTTTTAATAGTTTGAACGATTCTCTCGTTGTAAAATATTACGATGAAAGCCTGTCTGTTACTGTACCGTTCGTTTAGACTTTTCCGCCAGTTTTACATTTTACTCGCCGATGGTTCTAAATTGATCTGTCCTTAAACGGATTCAACGTTCATTAATATTCCATTGTAAAGTTTTCGTTGAAACATTGGAAATTGATGGTCGAAAGCAGATATCGCAACATAAATTTAAATTAATTTAACGCCTGATAAAATTACGGAATAATTAACGGTATATCGAGCACCTCGTGCACTCGATAGACAATCCCAGTCTAACGATGAATGTCGTCGTCTAAGAAGTACGCCGAACAAAGTATCGCTTCAAACTTGATAGGATTTTCGAATAATTAACGAAATACCAAGCACCCGATATATAGACAGTTTCGACTACAAAATCGGACGTTGCGGTTCAAGAGATTCGTCGGCGAATCGATCGTTTAAAAGATCGATCGACGACCACGAAGATCGATGGCGCGAGTATTTTTCTGAAAATTCCCTCGGGAGGATCCTTGATTTCCGATACTATAGGTAATGAGGCCTTTAATAGCCATTAAATACCAACATTTTACGCCCCCAGCATATCAGGTTCGCGAACTATCGTCGGTCGAAGACCACAAAGGGTCCAAGTAGCCCTAAACGTCGTAGAAACCTTGTTATCGGAAACGCTCGAAGCGATTAGCAAATTCCTCGATCGCGGCCAATTAATCGGGCTGAAATTTGTCCTTAAATCGATACGACGACGCTCGGATTAATTATCGACAAGTGGAAAGCCGAACGGGAGCCAGAGAATTTTCAGGAACGTGGCAGGTCACCTGTTTAACCTGTTCGTACAAATTGTCACACGCAGCCGCTGAAGTCGCACGTCCGCACGTACAGTCCCTTGGACACGAACGAGTCCGAGTGGCACATTTCGCAGATCGGCCTTCAGTTCCTCGTTACGCACGACCATTTCGCGGGGGGCAAGCTGAAAATACGATGCAGCGCCTCCATATACGACATTTACTGGCAGAGCACCGAGGTCAGCACCGAGGAGGACAAACCGAGGCTGATACACTACGAACCAGCGGCGACCATCGTCGGTATCAACTACCTGCAGCCGCCACCCAACTTCCAGACCGGCCAGAAGAAACCCGATGGACACGTTGGAGTCAAAGGTAAAACAAATCTTTGCACTTTCATTTGCTGAACTGTTGGATTGGCAACCGAGTGACTGCGGATTTTGTCATTAGGTGGTAGTTGCCGATCCAATATTAACTCTCCTACGCTTTTTCGGTAATTTTCCATAGAATTCGTTAAGTTTGAGAAACACGAGAAACGATTGTGATTATTCGTTATTTAAGAATTATCGTTATATCGAACCCTCGAGAAGCATTTCTATGACGTTCGCTTGCAACTTCGTAATTAGCAGTCGAATTTATAAGACGAATTTACCGCTACTTCGTTTGTGTTTGCTACGATTGAGAAGTATCAGCGTCTGCCACGTCTGTACGTTAATATGTAAATGTAGAAGCAGGTTCGCGCTTTATAATTTTCTATAGTACGATGTCCTATGAAACGATCGTACGAGCGATCGCTGGAAATTGTAGAAAGAGATTCAGCCTTCCTCGATCGCAGTCTCTGATAAGTAAAAATCCGATAAATTCTTTTCTGGAACGAAACGTTTCGTGAATTTTTATCATTAACTTGACACTTCAACTTTCGAAAGGAAAGAAGAAAGTAAGATCGAAAGGCAGAAAATTCCAGGATCGCGACGGGATGAAAGAGCGTTCTTGCGAAGGGAGGAGAAGGGTTGCTTAAGTCGTATAATAGGCTTAGCGAGTTCTTAGATCTTTTGGGGTGTTTACAAGCAGGGAGGCTTCATGGAAAGCATTCCACCCGTCGTTGATTGAACTTTTTGATAGCGATACTGTCGAGGGTTTGGTTTACCGTTGCAGACCGTGGGATTGCCGTCTTCTCTTTCAAACTTTCGGTCTTCATTGGTTATTTCCAGAGAATTTGTCGGGCTGAAATAACGATGTTTGATAAACGTTGAAGATTAGTATTCCGGAGAATCTGAAACCGTTGGGATTAAAACGCGACGATAAGTTTCCGGGATAGCGAAATTTCCAAACTTTCCGATAAATATCCGAAAGACGAGGAAAAGGGGAGATTGTGAATTTTGAAACAAAGACGATTTATTCTTCGGGAACTTGCCACGCTTTATCTACGACAGCCGAGTATCTTCGTTAGAGAAATCGTCGTGTTCGATACGGTTGCTCGAGATGGTGGTTTCCATTCTAATCCAATTAAATCGACGAATATTCATTTTTCCTATTATCATCGCCAGAAACATCGCCACATTTTACGTAGCTTCCGTATATACGCTTCCAATATTTAATTAGCAAAACCAATTACTTAAACCGCGCAATCACCGCCGTAGGCTTATAGCGTTAACGAATCCGAACCGTGTCACTTCTATACGAAGATTAAAAAATAAAGAAATATCCATTAGAAGAGCGCGTCATCGATCGCGCGCAAAAACTGCAAAGCATCACAGGCAAGTTCGAAATTTGCAGTAGCATTTCAATCCGTGTGCCTGGTTTACGACGACTCTGTCGAACGAAAGACGTCCGTTTTACGGATTAACGAGTTACGAAGCCGGTTTGGACCGATTAAATCGAGCAACTGACATGTCCGCTATTTTTTCCTTTCGTTTCTGCCATTGAGCCGTGAACGGACTGTGCACGACGGCCGAGCATCCGGTTGTTTGTCCACATCGTGGTCCGGGATAATCTGACCGGTCGAATTATCCTGGTTAACGTCAAATAGCTCGGCACGCCATCAAATAATTCGTTTCACGCCAGCTAATCCGAGGCTGCGGCGAAGATAATTCCCGACGTATTCCAGGATTATTTGCTGCGGCTTTGGATTATTTGGCGTCAAGTGAGCCGCACTTCAGCGGCGCGCCGCGCTCCTCTCGAAAATGACAACGACGAAACAACGACGACGAAACAACGACGACGATCGCTATAGCGACGAACGACGGCGAAAAACAAGAATGGAAATAAATAAGCGAAAGGACGCGGTATAGGTTTCCTCGGTGCACCGGAGAAGCGTTATATAATAAGCCGTGTGCCAGTCGCGATTCGATCGAAATCATCTCGTTGGAGGAAAAAAAAAAAAAACGCACGGTCGAATTCATTGATCGTGGCTTGTAAAAAAAAAACTTCGTTTTGTTATTTGAGTTAGCCGGTTTGCCTCGTTATAGAAGTGGCTCTTCTAGTTTCCATCAGCAGCAGCAGCAGAGTCGCTCTTTCGTTTCATCCATCCTTTCTCTGTATTCGTTTCTCCGCCGGATCGTGGCAAAGCAAGTTACCTGATAAACGAAATATTTGCTCGTTAGATGGCGTATCGATCGCGATTCCACCGATGATATCCATTCGCCTTTTTCCCTCGTTGGAGCCGCTGGATAGTCAGATTTGCGGACGAATTAACCGCGCGTCCATTGCGCGTAATTGCCACGATAAATAAACGTTAATTTATAATATACACGAGCGAAGCCGCCCGAGTGTTTGTAACAAAGTGTAACTATAATACGATATAATAGTGAACGGGACGATTATTAACGATAATTAATGGCAGCATATGGCATCCACGGCGACCACGTTACTTTATTTAGCCTGCGGTCGGTGTTTGCGCGATTTACGTATAGTTAGGAACGCGTTCAGCTTTAAATTTACTAAATTAACCATCGGGCACGAACGAGCATTGTAAAAGGTGGTAATACCAGCGATTAACCGGCGTCGTAATTAAGCGTCGTTTATGCGGATAGAATTGGTGATAAAGGGGGCGAGCAGGGGATGACAGACGAGACCAGGAGAAAAGAGACAGAGTCGCGTTACCGTCACGGTTCGCTCGCGGTTCGTCCAAATGTTATTCGAGGCCTTGAAGCGTGACTGCAGCGATCCAGGTTGGTTAATTCACTCGCAGAGCATTGAATAATATTTGATCGAAGCCCGTGACTGAATCGGGACTGCCAGTGTAAATCAAGTCACCATGGTTAGGGGTTAATTAGTGGGTCGAGAAAGTGCAGCCTAGCGATCGAGCGTCGACAGGCCAAAAATCGTTTCTCTTCTATCTATGTTATTTATCGTTTTGCCATCGCGTACAAGCGTCGAGACGGACAGACAGAGACAGAGAGAGAGAGAGAGAGAAATTTTTGTTCATTCGCAGTAGCGCGTAGGAAATCCGTCATCCATCATCGTTCGAAAGCCTCGATCGAAATTCTATGACCTACATCCGGAGGCGGCTGTTAAAGCATAAGCGTACCCTCAATTTGATTTTTTTTCTTTCTGCAGGCGTTATTATGCTCGGAAGCGCCGTTTTATTACTTTCAATTCCCGGTGCTCAGCACCTACATCGCTGACTACACAGCCATGTATTAGCACGTAGAATGGCGCGTATTAATTCGGAAAGTTTCGCGCCTCGACGCAAGGGGATCCCCGTACTCGCGCTCCCCTTCTCCTCGCTCTTTGTTCTCTCTGAAAAAAAGAGCTGCCCTATGGAGAACGTCGATGATCGGTAATTCGATCCATTAGCGACGATTCCAACCTGAACAATGTTCGTAAACGCGGATCGTGAGCGTCGATAAATTCCATTCGTTCGACGATCTAAGAAATTCGTAGCTTCCGCTTCCACCAAGTAATTTGCTTTCGTCGCGTTCTCCGATTACTCCGTTCATTTTCCAAACGATCGGAAAAGCGTTCTGCTCGATCGTTAATTGCGGAGAAGCATTCGTCGGTTCAAAGTACAACGTTACCGTATGGCGGAAACACTCGCGCGTAGCATGGTCGAATACGCAATTTAGCCTGTTACCGCGTTGGTCTCTGATCCGGGGCAAAAATTCATAACATTCTCTGTTCAAACATCGTCGAAAACGTAATCTCAGCCTGGTCGAAACTCCGCTTAACCCGTTTCGTACGTCTAAAAGGCGAAATGGAAGCGGTGGGTATAAATTCGTTTATTCGTCCATCGCGTTGCGGGCGAACGATCGCCGCGAGCACGCGACCGATTCAACGAACGCAGAACTTTGAGTGCAGCAGCCTGTGTATTCTCTGTTTTCAGTTCTCGGCTCGTCCAGGTCGGAGATGCGGCT